>NW_016920808.1:0-7071 GCF_001483705.2 Eufriesea mexicana
CATAACCTAACCTAACCCAACCGAACGTAATATAAATCAGCCTAACGTGCCGCGGCCACTATTGCTGGTCACCCGATAGCCGTGCAGGGTATAGTAGAGCCATATAGAGCGCAGAAATCCACCGAATAGCAACGTAAAGCACCAAAGTCTAAGATATCCTTACCTATCCAGTCCCAACCTAAGCTATCCAAACGTAGAATATGTAAGCCAACGGCACCGACACCTCTATGGCTGGCCTCCTCAGTGCCAAGCAGATCATACTAGACCATAGCAGGGGGCAGAAATCCACCGAGTAGCTGTGCATAGTGCGAAAGTCATAGCTATCATCCCCTAACATAGCCAAACTCAACATAATCATACACAACGTACCTCTGCCTAACGTGCCGGGAGCATTGTAGCTGGCCTCCACATAGCGAAGCAGAATATATTTGAGGTTAGTAGAGCGCAGAATTCCACAGAATAGCAGGGTACGGTACAAAAACCCAAGCCACCCTAATCGAACTTACCCTAACCTAACCTAAGCAAACGCAAACTAACACACCCTATGAGCCGGCGACAGCCAACGCTGGCCTCCGCGGAGTCGAGTAGGGTATAGTACAGCAACGAAGAGCGCCGAAATCCTCCGAACGGCAGAAAATAGCACAAATGTCAGAATTGTCCTATCCTATCCTTAACAAGAGCAACATAGACAAACGTAACACAAAAAAACCTAACATGCCTAGACCACCATTGCTGGCCTCCGCTTCGCCAAGCAGAACGTATTAGCGGAAAGTGGAGCGCAGAAATCAATAGAATGGGAGTGAACGGTAGAAAGATCTAAGCTATCCAAACGTAACCCATGCTAACATAACCTAACCAAACGTATCGTGACTATACCTAACGCGCTACGGCCACTATTTCTAGCCTCTCCAGAGCAAAGGAGGGCATACTAGACCACAGCATAGGGCAGGAACCACCGAATAACAGGGTATAACGCAAAAGTCAAAGCCATCCTAACCAAACGTAGCCTAACCTAACATAACCGAACGTAACCTAACTCAACCAATCGTGCCACGACCGCTACTGCTGGTCACCGCAGAGTCGAGCAGAGTATAGTAGAGCAACGTAGGGCGCAGGTATCTACCGAATAGCAGTGTACAGCGCAAAAGTCAAAGCTCTCCTAACCAACCTTTACCTAACATAGCTTAACCAAACGTGACGTAACCAAACCTAACGTGCCGCCACCTCTATTGCAGCCCTCCGCAGCACCAAGCAGTACATATGGAGGAGTGTAGGGCGCAGAAATGAATACAGTCGCAGTGAACAGCAGAAAAGCCAATGTATATCCAAACCTAACCCAATCTAACATAACCTAACCTAACGTACGAAAAACCCAACTTAACGTTCCGCAACCAATATTGCTGGCCTCCCCAGGGTTAGCAGATTAGAGTAGAGCACAGTGGATCGCAGGATCCCACCGAACACCTGTGCATAGCACGAAAGTCAAAACGACCCTAATCTCACTTTACCTAACCTAACCTAACCAAACGAAACATAACTAAACCTAACGTGCTATGGGCACTATTGCTCCCATCCCGGGAGCCGAGCAGAGTATACTAGAGCACTCTAGAGCGCAGAAAGCCACCAAATAGCAGTGTATGGCACAAAAGTCAAAGACGTCCTAACCTAACATCACCTAACCTTACCTAACCAAACGTAGAGTAACAACACCTAACTAGCCGAGACACGTATTTCTGGCCTCCCAGAGCCCAGTGGAACATATTAGAGCACAGTAGAGCGCAGAAATCCGCCGAATAGAAGTGTACAACACATTAGTCGAAGCCATCATGACCAATCGTAATCTAATCTAACCTAGCCAAACGTAACCGAGCAAAGCCAATAGTACCACGACCGCTATTGCTGGTCTCCCAGGTGTCGAGCAGAGCATAGTAGAGTAATCGAGAGCACTCAAATCATCCGAATAGCAGTGTGCAGCTGAAAAGTCAAAGCCACCATATTCTAACCTAACCAAACGTATCATATGCAGACGTAACGTGACCCAGGACGACGTGCCACGAAAATCACTGCTGACCTCACGAGAGCTAAGCAGAGTATGGCAGAGCCATGTAGGGCTCTGGAATCATCCGAATAGCTGTGTAAAGCGAAAAAGTAGGAGATATCCTAACCTAACCAGACCAAACCTAGCATAATCAAGCGTAGCCAATCAAATTCTAACGATCGCAGACAACAGTTGCTGGCCTCCCCACCGCCAAACGAGGCATACCAGAGGTGAGTAGGAGGCAGAGGTCCATAGAACGTAATGTATGGCACGAAAGTCGAAGATATGCTAAACAAACTCATACAAACCTAACCTGACGAAACGTAACCTACCTCAACCTAACGCGCCGAGACGACCATTTCAAGCACTCCCAGATCAAAGCAGGAAATATTATACCGCATTAGAGAGCAGAAACCCAGTGTATAGCAGTGTGCAACTCAAACGTTAAAGCAATCCTGACGAAACCTTGCCTGACCCAACATAAGTGTACGTAACTTGACAAAATGTAACGTGCAGGCGCCACTATTGCTAGCCCCCCAGAGACAAGCTGAAGGCATTAGAGCAATCTACGGCGCAGCAATCCATCTTATAACAGTCTATAGCACTGGAGTCATAGCTACCATTTCCTAACCTAACCAACCGTAACACAACCAAACGTAACCCAACTTAACCTAACGTGCCGCGAACACTATTGCTGGCCACATCAGAGTCAAGCGGAACACGTTAGTGGAGAGTAGAACGCAGTAATCCATATAACCGCCATGTATATCAGAAAAGTCAAAGCGACCAAACCCTAACGCAAACCAACAGGACACAGCCAAACATAGCATAACATTAACTAACGTGCCGAGACCGCCATTGCTGCCATCCCCAGAGCCAAGCAGTACATACTAGAGCACACCTGAGAGCAGAAGGCCACCAAATAGCAGTGTACAGCAACAAAGTCAAAGATATCAGTACCTAACGTGACTCATCCTAACCAAACCAAACGTAGAATAACTATACCTAAGGATGCGAGACCTCTATTTCTGGCCTCCCCAGAGCCCCGCAGATCATATTAGGGCACAGTAGAATTTCAGAGATCCACCGAATGGCAGCGTGCAACACAAAAGTCAATGCCATCCTGACCAAACGTAACCTAACCCAAAACCAGCACAACGCAACATGACTCAACCTATCGAGTCACGACCGCTATTGCTGGCCTCCCCAGAGTCTAGCAGAGGACAGTAGAACATTGAAGAGCGCAGAAAGCCACCGAATAACTCTGTATTGCACAAGAGTTTAAGATATCTCAACATTACCTGACCAAACGTGACATAACCAAACGAATATAACTGGACCTAACGTGCATTCACCACTATTTCCAGTCTCCTCAGAGTAAAGCAGAATGTATGAGCGGACAGTGGAGCGCAGAAATCAACCGAATAGCACTGTATAGCACAGAAGTCATATCTACCATATCCTATCATTTTCAAACATAATACAACCATGCGCAACCGAACTTAACCCAATGTGCCGCGAGTACTGCTGCTGTCACCCTAGATTCGAGCAGAGTTTTGTAGAGCACAGAAGAGCGCTGAATTGCACCGAACAACAGTTCATAACAAGAATGCCAAAGATACCCAAACCTAACCCAAACAAACATGACGTAACCAAACGTAGCCTAACTAAACCTAACGTGACGAGACCACCTGTGCCGGCAATCGCAGGTACAAGTGGAGCATATTAGATCAGAATAGATCGCAGAAATCCACCGAAGAGCAGTGCCTAGCTCAAAAGTCTAAGCCATCCTATCCTTACCTGACCAAACGCGACATAACCATACGAAATGTGTCTCAGCATAACTTGCCGAGAACACTACTGCTGGTCCCCCGGTAGCCAAGCAGAATATACTAGAGCACATTAGAGGATAGAAATCCACCGATTAGTAGTGTATAGCCAAAGCGTCAAAGCCATCCTAACCAAACATATCCTACCCGAACCGAACCAAGGTAAACGTAACACAGCCAAACGTGCCGCCACCCGCATTGCTGGCCTCCCCAGAGCCACACAGAAAACATTTGTGGAGAGTAGAACACAGAAGTCCATAGAATCGCAGTATATGTCAGAAAAGTCAAAGCTACCCAAACCTAACGCACGCCAACAGAACATAGCCAAAAACTGCCCCACTAAACCAAACGTGCCGAAACCACTATTGCTGCCCTCCCCAGAGCCAAGCAGGACATACGAGAGCACATTGGAGCCCAGAAATCCACATAATGGCAGTGTACAACACAAAAGTCAGAGCCATACTGACCAAACTTAGCCTAACCCAACATAACCGCACGTAACCTGACGCAACATAACGTGCTGAGGCCACTATTGTTGGCCTTCCCATGGCAAAGCAGAAGATATTGGAGCTCTGTGGGGGGCAGTGGTCCACCTAGTAGCAGAATATGGCACTAAAGTCAAAGCTATCATCTCCTAGCCTAAACAATCGTAAGATAACCAAACGTAACATAACTCAACTTAGTGTGCCGAGTCCAATATTGCTGGAGTTACCAGGGCCAAGCCGAAAATATTAGAGCACTGTTGGTTTCAGAAATCCTCCTGATAGCAGGCAATAGCACTAAAGTCCTAGCTATTCACTCCTAACCTAAAGAATCGTAACATATGCAAACTTACCTTAGCTTACACTAACGTGCCGCGACCACTATTTCTGGCTACCCCAGAGTCAAGGGGAAGACAGTAGTGGAAAGTCGAGGGCAGAAATACATATAACTGCAGTGTATGACAGAAAAGACAAAGCTACCCAAACCTATCCCAAACTAACAGAGCATAATCAAACATAGCATAAATCATACTATCGTGCCAATACCGCCATTGCTGCCCCTCCCAGAGTCCAGCAGGACTTACTACATCACAATAGAGTGCAGAAGTCCACCGCATAGCAGCATACAGCACAAAAGTTGAAGCTTTCCTCACTAAGCATAGCCTAACCCAGCCAAACCGAACCTAACCAAACTCATCATAACGTGCCGAGATCATTCCTGCCGGCCTTCACAGAGACAAGCTGAGAATACTAGAGCACTGCATGACGCAGAAGTCCACCTGATAGCAGACAACAGCACTTAAGACAATGCTCCGCGTCCTAACCTAACAAGCAGTAACATGACCAAACATAACATAACTCAACCTAACGTGCCGCGACGACAATTGCTAGTCGCCCCGGCGCCAGGCAGGACACACTAGAGCACTGTTGAGCGCAGATATCCAACGAATAGCAGCGTATGGCACAAAAGTCAATGATATCCTGACCGAACCTGATCTAACCTAATCAAACCAAACGTAGAATAACCAAACCTAACGATCAGAGACCTCTATTGCAGGCATCCCTAATGCCATGCAGCACATATTAGAGAACAGTAGAGCGCAGATATCTCCGAATAGACATGTATAACTCAAAAATTAGTACCATCCTGACCGAACGTTGCCTATCACAACGTAACGAATCGTAACATAGCTCAATCGATCGTGCCACTACCGCCTATTGCTCGGCTGCCCAGAGTCGAGCAGCGTATGGTAGAGCAACCTAGAGGGCAGAAATGCACCGAATAGCCGTGTGTAGCATAAAAATCGAAGCAATCCCATCCTAACCTAGCCAAACGTAACATAACCAAACGCCATATAACACAGACTAACGTGCCGAAACAAATACTGCTGGCCTCCAAAGAGCCATGCAGAATATGCTAGAGCACAGTAGAGCGCAGACATCAACAGCAATTCTGTGTACAGCACAAAGGTCAAATATATCCTCCCCTAATCCAAACAAACCAAACCGAACCAAACGTAACATAACTGTACATAACACGCCGCGGCCACTTTTTCTGTCCTCCCCAGAGCAAAGCGGTGCATATTAGATCACAGTAGAGCGCAGAAGTCCACCGAATAGCAGTGTAAAGCACAGAAGTCAATGATATCGTAACCTAACCTGACATAACCTAACCTAACGGAACGTAGCCTAGCTCAACCTAACGTGCCACGAACGCCATTGATGGCCTCCGCCGAGTCGAATGGAGTACAGAAGAGCAACGAAGATCGCAGAAATCCACCGGACAGCAGTATGTTGCAGAAAAGTCGAGGGTATCCCGTCCTAACCTAACCAAACCTAACCAAACCAAACCTAATATGACTGAACTTATCGTGCAGCGACCACTATTGCTGGCCTACCCACGGCTATGCAGAACGTATTAGAGGTGAGTAGGGCGCAGGCATCCATAGTATCACAGTGTAAATCAGTAAAGTCATTGCCATGCCCACATTACCCATGTTAACATAAACTATCCAAACGTAACACTCAAGCAAACGTGCCGCCACCATTACTGCTGGCCTCCCAGAGACAAACAGAACATATTAGAGGAGAGCAGTGCGCTGAAATACGTAGAATCGCAGTGTACTGCAGAAGAATCAAAGCTGTCCAAACCTTACCCATGATTACATAAGCTAATCAAACGTAACGTAGCTCAACCTATCATGCCGCGGCCACTATTTGTGCCCTCCCCGGGGCCAAGCAGGACATATTAGCGGAGAGTAGGGCGGTGAAATTTATTGAGTCGTAGTGTGGGACAGAAAAGCCGGCGGTATTCTGCACTAACCGGACCGAAACTAACCTAGCCAAGCGTACAGTAACTAATCCTAACGTGCCGCGAACGCTATTACTGTCTTTCAAAGAGGCACGCAGAATATGGCGGAGCACAGTAGAGCACAAAAGTCCATGGGATATCAGTGTCGAGCACATATGACGAAGCAATCCTAAAGGCACCTAACCGAACCTAACCTATCCAAACGTAACCAATCCCAACGTAACGTGCGGCGACTAGTATTGCTGGCCTCCACAGATCCAAGCGGAGCATAAAAAAGGAGAGTAGAGCGCAGAGGGCCGTGGAATCGTAGTGTACAGTAGAAAGTCGAAGCTGTCAAACCCAACCTGAGCTAACATAACCTGGCCAAACGTACCCTATTTCAACTTATCGCGCCGAGGCCGCTATTACTGG
>NW_016920809.1:0-872 GCF_001483705.2 Eufriesea mexicana
TTTATTGACATTTTCGACTAACAACATGGTGAGCTAGCTTTCTGGCATAAGTATGGAGGATAGGTTCTTTTTGCGTTCTTTAGCCTTTGCAATGCTGAAGAATGTGGCCGGAAAATTCAATTTTATTGATATTTTCGAGTAATATCGTGGTTAGTTAACTTTCTTGCATAAATATGGATGAAAGATACTATTGGCGTGCTATTGGCATTGCAATGCTATAGAATCTGGGTGGAAAATTCAATTTTATTGACATTTTCGACTAATACCGTGGTTAACTATCTTTCGTGCGTAAATAAGGCGGAAGGCGGATAGATTCTATTGGCGTGCTATAGGCATTGCAATGCTATAGAAGATGGACGGAAAATTCAATTTTATTGACATTTTGTGCTAATACCGTGGTGAGATATCTTCCTTGCATACGTACGAAGGAAAAATTCTTTTGGAGTGCTATAGCCACCGCAATGCAGAAGTATCTTCTGGAAAATTCAATTTTATTGACATTTTCGTCTGATATCGTGGTGAGCTAGCTTCCTGGCATAAGTATGGAGGAAAGATCCTTTTCGCGTGCTATAGCCGTTGCAATGCTATAGAATCTTGCTGGAATGTTCAATTTTATTCACATTTTCGACTAATATCGTGCCGAGCTAGCTTCCTTGCATAAGTATGGAGGAAGGATCCTTTTGCTGCACTATAGCCACTTCAATGCTATAGAATGAGGCCGGAAAATTCAATTTTATTGACATTTTCGAGTAATATCGTGGAGAGTTAACTTTCTTGCATAAATAAGGAGGAAAGGTTATGATGGCGTTCTATAGGCATTGCAATGCTGTTGAATCTGGATGGAAAATTCATTTTTCTTGACATTTTCGACT
>NW_016920810.1:0-1099 GCF_001483705.2 Eufriesea mexicana
GAGTATCGTAGAGCAATGTATGTCTTAGAAATACTCCGAATAGCAGTGTATAGCACAACAGTCCAGACTAACCTATCCTATCCTCACCAAACGTCAACATAAAGAACGTAGCCTAGCTGAAGCTAACCAGCTGAGACCAATCTTGCAACCCCCCTCCCCACAACGCCAAGCAGTGTATACTACTGCAGAGCAGAGCGCAGAAATCCAGCGCATTGCTATCTATCGCACAAAAGCCGTAGGCATCCTAACCAAACATAACTAAACGCAACCCATCTCAAATTAACGTGCCGAAACCACTATTGCTGCCCTCGCTAGAGCCAAGCGGAATGTACTAGAGCACAGAAGAGCGCAGAGGTACACCGAATAACAGTGTGTAGCACGAAAGTCAAATCTATCATAACCAAACTTAGACCAACCTGGCCCAACCAAACGTAACCTAACTCAAACTACCGTGCCGCGAACAAGCTTATTGATCGCCTCCGCACGGTCGACCAGAATACAGTACAGCAATGTAGATAGCAGATATCCACCACTTGACCAGAATACAGTACAGCAATGTAGATAGCAGATATCCACCGAATAGCAGTTTATAGTACAAATGTCAAGAAATCCTAACCGAGCCTTCCTGACAACCTAACTAAACGTAAGCATACACAACCTAACGTGCTGAGACCACTATTACTGGCTACCCCGGAGCCAAGCAGAGCATATTATACCACATTAGTGCGCGGATCACCACCGAATAGCTGTGTATATCACAAAATGCAAAGTAGAATATCCTAACCTAAACGAACGTGCCATAAACAGACGTGACATAACTAAACCTGACATGACGAAACCACTAGTGCTGGCCTCGACAGAGACAACCAGAATATACTAGAGCACGGAATAGCGCAAAATCCAACGCAATGCAGTGAATGGCACAAAAGCCGTAGACACCATAATGAAACCAGACCTAATCTAATCTAAAGGAACGCAGCATAACACATCATGACGTGCCGCGACCACTGCTCCTGGCCTTTCCAGAGCAAAGGAGAATGTAGTAGCACACAGTAGATCACAGATATCTGACAAAAACCAGTGTAACCGCAATAGCCTT
>NW_016920811.1:0-585 GCF_001483705.2 Eufriesea mexicana
GGATGGATTGAGGTATGGATGGACGGATGTACGTATGTATGAATGTATGGATGTATATACGTATGTATGTATGGATTTATGGATGTATGGGTGTGTGGATGGATTAATGTATGGATGGATGTATGTATGGATCAATGGTTGTGTGGATGGATGGCTGTATGGTTGTATGGATGCCTGGATGCATGAGTGGATGTATGTATGGATGGATGGATGAATGGATGTATGTATGGATGTATGAGTGGATGTATGTATCGTTGTATGGATGTTTGGATGGATGGATTTATGTATGTGTGAATGAGTAAAAGTATGGATGGATGGATGTATGGATGGATAGATGTGTGGGTCGATGGATGTAGGAATGCGAGCTAGTGCGGATAGATGGATGTATGGTCGATGGATGTATGGATGGGTGGACGTATGGATGGATGGAAGTATGGAAAGATGGATGTATGGATGGATGTATGTATGGATGAATGGATGTGTGGATGGATGTATGTATGGGTGCATTGCGGTGTGGATGGGCGGATGTACGTATGTATGAATGTATGGATGAATGAATGGATGGATGTATATATGTATGGATGT
>NW_016920812.1:0-1507 GCF_001483705.2 Eufriesea mexicana
CCGGCCGGCGGAGCACATGGCCCGCAGCCGGGCCTAAAGAAGGTGGGCCTGGAGGAGGCCATGTATACGGCCTAACTTTCACGCCGTCCATGGTGCTCCAGGCCAACCTGAACCACTCGCGGGCGTCGCAGGACCTGCCCCTGCAGACGCTCGTTGCGCTTGGTGTCGGGCTGACAGTTACCCCAGATCCGTACCGTATGCTGGATGAAGACGGGTGGTTCGGGGTTCGGGACGGCTACGTGGCGATCATCGCCAGGGGACTACTGCGGACACCCACACCAACGCTGCTTCACAGAGGATTCGTGGCGGTCACCTGGAACGACGTAGTCGTGGTGTGGTGCTACGTCTACCCAACCGCGGCCTATCGTCGTGCGAGAGGTACCTGGACGAGCTGGGATGTTTCCTTAGTGGACACATGACTCGTCCGGTTCTGATCCTGGGGGAACTCAACGCCCACTCCGTGGCGTGGGGTTCCTAGTGAACAGACACTCGGGGAGAAGCCATGCAAGATTAGGCTACGGGGTTGGATCTCCGGTTGCTTAAATGGGGTTCGGCAAACCCGTGCGTCCGTTGGAACGGCTGGAGGGTGGCGGCGGAGTTGGAAACGCTTAGCGACCACCTCCACATCACCTTGATCCTCGCCGTCACTCCTCGCAGCGGTTTGGAACCACCTAGCGGGAAGCACACCACCGTGCCGCTATGGGCGCTCTGGCGCCTCGACCACGACCTCTTCGCCGCGGCCGTCCAGGTCTTCGCTAGGGCGGATGGGGCCGTCGGGCGCGAAAACGACGAAGAGGGTTTAGGGGCGAAGCGGATATGGGCGGCGATCACGCGCGCGTGCGACGTCGCCATGCCGCCGGTGAGGGAGCCACCTTCGCGGGGTGCAGTGCACTGGTGGTCGTTCGAAATCGCAAAGCTCCTGGAGCTCTGCGTGATCGCCCGGCCCCAGTACACTCGAGCGCGGCGTCGACGACGCGCGGTGTCCGCCGAGGATATCGCGCGCCTCTATCGCGATTACCGGTCCGCGGTGGGCGATCACCAAAGGAAGATTCGCAAACCCAAATCTCGGCAATGGGACGATCTCCTCGCAATGCTCGATAGCGATCCGTCGGAACGCCCCTATAAATTAGTAATGGGGAAGTTAGGTGCATGGGCGCCCCCCGTGACCGAGCGTATGGACCCCGAGCTCCTGCGGCGGGCGATCGTTGACCCTCTTCCCTGTGGCGGCTGAGGAGGGGATGCAACCCGCTGCAGTGCGGTTGGAAATGGATGGATAGTCCGACGAGCTGGGATTCCCGCGCCAGGAGTTGGGCAGTGTGGTCGTTAGGATTGTGGCAAGGAGCACCTCCCTCGGACAGGACGGCATCCTAGGCCGGGCCTTCGCACTGACTCTGGAGGCGTGGGATGGCCGTGTGCGACGGCTGTTCGACAGCTGCCTCAGGAACGGTCGCTTCCCGGCATGTTGGAGGAGAGCGAGGGTCGTGCTCAACCCGAAACCAGGAAAGCG
>NW_016920813.1:0-9249 GCF_001483705.2 Eufriesea mexicana
TGCTTGGCTCTGTGGATGGCAGCAGCAGCGGTCGCTACACGCACTGCTGTAATACTCCACGTTCGGTTTGGTTAGGCTATGTCAGGTTATGTTAGGGTGTCTTCGACTTTCTTGCTCTCTAATGCAATGCGGTGGATTTCTGAGCACTACTGTGCTGCAGTATACTCTGCTTGTCTCTGTGGAGGTCGGCAATGTAGTTCTCATCATGCTAGGCTGGGATACGTTACTTTCCGGCTACTTTGACTTTTGAGCTTTACACTTTTATTCCGAGGGGTTCTGTGATCTACAGTGCTCTACTATATTCTGCCTAGCTCCGGGTATGCTAGCAGCAGCGGTAGCTACACGCGCTTTTGGTTTACGCCATGTTCGGTTTGTTTAGGTTAGGTCAGGTTATGTCAGGGTATCTTCGACTTTTGCGCTGTTCACTACAATTCGGGGGATTTCTGCGCTCTAATGTGCTCTAATGAGCTCTGCTTGTCTCTGTGGAGGCCAGAGATATTGGACACGTCACGTCATACTTAGTTACACTATGTTTGAATGTGTTAGGTTAGGTCAGGTTAGGTCTGCGTATGTCTGACCTTTGTGCTATCCACTGCAATGCGGTGGATTTTTGCGCTCTGCTATTCTCTAGTATATTCTGCTTGTTTCTGGAGAGGCCAGCAATATTAGTCTCGATACGTTATGTTGAGCTATGCTACGTACGGTTATGTTACGTTTGGTGATGTTAGGATAGTATAGTCCAGACCTTTGTGCTATACATTGCTATCGGCGGATTTCTGCGCTCTACTGTTTTCTCATATTTTCCGTTTGGCTGTGTGCAGGCCAGCAATGTTTGTCTCGTCATGCTAGGTGGAGTTAGACTGCGTTCGTATATGTCACGTTTGGCTAGGTTAGGACAGGCTACTTTGACATTCGTTCTAAACACTGCTATTCGGCGGACTACTGCCCTCCAATGTGCTGTAAGATGCTATGTTTGGCTCTGGTGTGGCCAGTAATAGTAGCCAGGGTAGGCTGAGCAATGTTACGTTTCGTGAGGTCAGGTTAGGAAGGTTCGGTCAGGATTCCTTTGATCTATGTGCTGTACACTGCTGTTTGGAGGATTGCCGCGATCTACATTGTTCTAATATACTCAGCACGCCCCAGGTTACGTTAGCTTAGGGTAGGTTAGGTTAAGTTTGGTCAGGATAGTTTTGACTTTCGTTCCATACACTGTTGTCAAGTGGATTTCTGTGATCTGTTGTGCTCTGCTGCATTATGCTCGGCTCTTGAGATGTCAGGAGTAGTGGACGCGGCACGCTGCGTTGGGCTATGGTATGTTCGGCTGGGTCAGGTTAGGTTAGGTTATCATCGTCTTATGTGCGGTACACTGCTATTCCGTGGATCTCTGTGCTCTACAATGCTCTCCTATACTCTGCTCGGCTCTGTGGGGGCAAGCAATAATGGCCGCGGAACTTTGGGCTTAGTTATGCTACGATCGGTTAGGTTATGTTGGGCAATATTTGGTCAGCTTAGCTTTGACTTTCGTGCAATACACTGTTCTTCGGTGGATCCGTGTGATATACCCTGCTCTACTATATTCTGCCTTGCTCTTGGTAGGCCAGAAGCATTGGTCGCGGCACGTCATGTTGAGCAAAGCTACATTTTGTTTGGTTCAGTTAGGCCATATTGTGCCAGGATAGCTGCGGATTTTGTGCCATTCACAGCAATTCTATGGATTTCTGCGCTCCACTCTCCGCGAATATGTTCTGCTTGGCTCTGTGGGGCGCAGCAATAGTGGTCTCGGCTCGTTATGTTGAGTTGGGCAACGATTGGCTAGGTTAGATTAGGTCTGGTAAGGTTTGGGTGTCTCTGACTTCTTTGGTATGCACTGCAACACGGTTGACTTCTGCGATCTGCAGTACTCTGGTATATTCTGCTTCGCCCTGTGGAGACGAGCAAATTAGTCTCGGCGCGATAGGTGCAGCTACGCTATGTTTGGTTATGTTATGTTCGGTGTGGTTAGGATAGGATAGTTTAGACCTTTGAGCTGTACACTGCTATCCGCGAATTCCTGCGATCTGCTGTGTTCTAATACTTTCTGCTTGGCCCTGGGGAGGCCAGCAACAGTGGTCCTGCCGCGATATATTAAGTGAAGCTACGTCAGTTATGTTACGTTTGGATTGGTTAGGAGAGGATAGCATTGGCTTTTGCGATATACACTGAAATCCGGTGGACTTCTGTTCTCTACACTGCTCTACTATACTCTGCTCGTGTATGGGGGGGGGGAGTAATAGTGGTAGCGGCACGATAGGTTGAGTTAGGCTACATTTGGTTTGGTTACGTTAGTTTGTATTAGGTCTGGATACCTTTGACTTACGTGGTATACACTGTTTCCCGACGGCTTTCTGCGTTCTACTGTGTTCCAGTATGTTCTGGTTGGATCTGGGGAGGCAAGTAATATAGTGGCCTCGGCGCGATAGGTTGAGATTGATTACGTACCGTTGAGAAACGTTTGGTTAGATTATGGTAGGATAGCCTTGACTTCTGAGCTATGCTCCGATATTCGGTGGATTTCTGCGCTCTACATTGTTCAAATATGCTCTGCTTGGCTCTGGGTGTCCAGCAATAGTGGTTGCGGCACGTTTGGTTGGGTTATATTACGTTCGGCTACGTTAGGCTTAGATGTGTTAGGTTAGGATAACCTCGACCGTTGTGATACACACTGCTATTCTATGGACATCTGCGCACCTCAGTGCGCTATCACACATTGATTGCCTCTGTGAACGACAGCAATAGTGCTCGCAGCACGTTTGGTTGTATTACGTTGCGTTCGGTTATGTTAGGGTTGGTTATGTTTTGTTAAAAAAGCTTTGACTTTTTTGCTCTTCTCTGCTATCCGGAAGACTGCAGCGTTCTACATTGCTCTGCTGTACTCTGCCTAGCTCACGTGAGGCCAGCAAAAGCTGCCGTGGCACGTCAGTTTTTGTTACGTTACGTCCGCCAATGTTACGATTGAATACGTTAGGACAGAAAAGCGTTGACTTTTGTGCTATACACTGCTATTCGGTGGCTTCCTGCGCACTATTGTGCTCTAGCATATTCTGGTTGGCTATGGGAAGGACAGCACTCTCGGTCTCGGTACGTTTGTCTGTGTTAGGTTACGTTTGGTTATATTTCGTTTGGTTAGCTTGGGATAGGATAGCTTCCACTCTTGTGCTGTACACTGCAATGCGGTGGATTAATGCGCTGTGGTGTTCTCTCGTATATTGTGCTTGACTCTGGGGAGGTCAGAAGCATCGGCCTCGGCACGTAAGGTTAAGCTAGGCTGCGCTTCGTTATATTACGTTTGGATAGGCATGGGGTGGCTAGGTTTGACCTATGTTCGATTTACTGGTATTCGGTGGATTACTGTACAGCTCATAAGTCACAGATATCCTAGCCCAGCCTGACCTACTCTAGCCTAACCAAACGTATACTAAATAAACCTAATGTGCCGAGTCCACCATTGCTCGCCTCCCGAGGGTCAACCAGAGTACAGTATAGGCAAGTAGAGCGCCGAAAGCCGCTAGATGGCAATGTATAGCAAAAAAGGTTCAAGATAACCCAACCTAACCAGACCTAACCTAACCTACCCAAAGGCAGAATAACTAAACCTAATGAGCGGAGACCTTCATTGCTGGCAACCCCACAACCAAGCCAAACATACTAGAGCACAGTAGCGCGCAGAAACCGACTGAAAATCGGTGTATAGCATAGAAGTCAAAGCCATCCTCTCCTAACCTTACCAATCGTGACATAGCCAAACGTTATCTATCCCAAACTAGCGTACAGAGTCCACTGTTGCTGGCCTCCCCATAGCACACTATAACAAGTTTGAGCACAGTAGATTTCAGAAATCCACCGAATAGCAGTGCATAACACAAAAATCAAAACTATCCTCTACAAAGCTAACCAATCATGACATACACAATCGTAACCTAACACAAACTATGGAGCCGCGTCTGCTATTGTTGGCCTTCCCAGAGTCGAGCGGAGCATAGTAGAGCGCTGAAATAGTCCGAATAACAGTGCATACCACGTAAGTCAAAGCTATCAAATGCCAACCCAGACTAACATAAGCAAACCAAACGTTGTATAACTCAACTTAACGTGCGGAGACCTCTATTGCTAGTCTCCCCAGAGTCAAGAAGAGAATATTAGGGCACAGCACAGCGCAGAAATACATTGAATAGCAGTGTACAGCACAAAAGGCACAGGTATCCAATCCTAACCCAAACAAATATAGTCTAGCCAAACGAAGCCTGACACAACGTAACTAGTCGCGACCACTATTGCTGGGCGCCGCAGGGCCGAGCAGAATACAGTAGAGCACAGCAGAGCGCTGACGTCCAGAGAATAACAGTGTATACCACGAAAATCAAAGATATCCTCACCTAACCAAAACAAATCTAACCCAACCGAACGTAGCCTTACTCAGCATAACACGTAGCGGCCACTATTTCTGGCATACACAGACCACAGCTGGGAATATTTGTTCGCAGTAGAGCACAGAAGCTCACCGAATTTTAGTGTATAGCGCAAAAGTCAAAGCTAACCAGTCCTAACCCAACAAAATGTGACCTAACCAAACTCAGCGTAACTCAAACATACCTGCCGAAGCCACTATTGCCGATCTCGCTGGCGCCAAGCGGATGACATTAGCGCACAGTAGAGCGCAGAAATCCGACGGACAGAAGTGTATAGCGCAAAAGAGAAAGCTAGGCTCTCCTAACCTAACCACTCATAACGCAGCCATACGTAGCATAACAAAACCTAACGTGCCGCGACCATCACTCCTGGCGGCCAGGGAGACAAGCAGAGTGTTGCAGCGCACAGTGGAGCGCAGAAGTCTAGAGTGTAGCAGTGTGTAGCACAAAAGTCAATGCAAAGCCAACCTAACAAAGCATAACCTAACCTGACCAAACGGAATCTAACTCAACCTAACGTACCGCGACCACAATTGCTGACATCCACAGGGCCAAGCAGGTAAGTGTACAGAAAAGTAGAGGGCAGGTATTCACCGAATAACAGTGTATAGCACGTAAGTCATAGCTATCCGAACCAAGCATAACTTAACCTAACCCAGCCAACCGTAACACCACTGAACCTAACGTGCCGTGTCCACTATTGCTGGCCTCCCGTGGGACGAGCGTAGTATAGTAGAGCAGCGTAGAGCGCAGAAATCCTCCGAATAGCGGTGTATAGCACAAAAGTCAAAGCTATCACATCCTAACGTAACCAAACGTAACATAACCGAGCGTAGCATACCACTACCTAAGGAGCCGATTACACAATTACTAGCATCGCCAGAGCCAAGCTGAGCAAAGTACTTCGTAGTAATACACAGCACTGGAGTGTATGGCACAAAAGTCAATGACATCCGAACCTCACCCGGGCTAACAGAGCCTAACCCGTCATAGGCAAGCTCAACGCAACGTGCCGAGACTACAGTTGCTGGCTTTCCGAGAGCCGAGCAGGATATAGTAGAGCATCGTAGAGCGCAGAAATCCACCGAATAGCAGTGTACAGCACAAAAGTCATAGCCATCCTAACCAAGCATTGTCTAATCTAGCCAAACCAAGCGTAACGTATCTCATCAAAACGTGCCACGACCACTATTGCAGGCCTGCACGCAGACGAACGGAACATATTACATCACACTAGTTCTCGCAAATCCACCGAATAGCAGTGTGCAGCACAAACGCTAAATCTACACTTTCCTAGCCTAACAAACCGTAACATAACCGAACGTAGCATCGCTCAAAGTAACGTGCCTAGACCACTATTGCTGCCCTCCACAGATACAAACGGGGCATATCAGAGAACACTAGAGCGCAGAATTTCACGGAACAGCAGCGCATAGGAGAAAAGGCAAAACTAACCTATCCTAACCTTACCCAAGCAAACTTAGCATAACTCAACGTAAAGTGCCGCGACCACTCTTCCTGGTATTCCCGAAGACAAGCAGAGTCCGATAGCGCAAAATAGAGCGCTGAGGTTCATAGAATAGCAGTGTCTAGCTCAAAACTCCAACCTGTCCAAGACAAACCCAACGTAGCCCTACCTAACCAAGCGTAATCTATCTCAACCTAACGTGTCGCGAACACCATGTCCGGCATCTCCAGAGCCACGCAGAGCATATCAGGTGAGAGTAGGGCGCCGATATACACAGAATCGCAATTTATAGCGGGAAGGTCAAAACTGTCCAAACCTAACGCATGCTAACCTAAACCAGACAAACGTAGTCTAGCTCAAGCTAACATGCCGCCGTCACGGTATCTGGCCTCCCCAGAGCCAAACAGAACATAATAGAGCACAGTG
Source organism: Eufriesea mexicana (assembly GCF_001483705.2). Classification (NCBI taxonomy): domain Eukaryota; kingdom Metazoa; phylum Arthropoda; class Insecta; order Hymenoptera; family Apidae; genus Eufriesea; species Eufriesea mexicana. The sequence goes on from NW_016920813.1 coordinate 6,340, forward strand.
GAGTGCGGGAGTCCACCGAATAGCAGTGTATGGCACGAAGTTAACACTAAACTTTCCTAACCTAACAAATCGCAACATAACCGAACGCAACTGAACACAAGGTAGCATGCCGAGACCGATGTTGCTGCCCTCTCCAAGCCAAGCAGTATATACTATAGTGCAGCTGAGCGCAGAAATCCACCAAATAGCAGTGTATGGCACAAAGGTCATAGCCGCCCTAGCCAAACGCAACGAAACCTAACCTAACCAAGCGTAGCCTAACTGAAACAAACGTGCCACGACCATCGTTGCTGGCCTTCACAGAGACAAGTAGATGAGAGTAGAGCTATGCAGTGCACAGACATCGACCGGAAAGCAGTGTGTAGCTCAGAAGTCAATGATACACTAACCAAATCTGTCCTAACCTAGCGAAACCTAGCATAACCTAACTCAAACTAGCGTGCCGAGACCACCGTTGCTGGCGTCGCCAGAGCCAGGCAGGACATACTACAGCACACTATACCGCAGAAATTCAACGTATAGCGGTGTATGGCACAAAAGTCAAAGCTATCCTTTCCTAACCTAACCTAGCGTAACGTAACCAAACGGAACCTAACTCTTCCTAACCTGACGCGACCAGTATTGCTGGCATCCGCAGAGCCAAGCAGAGCATAATGCAGGAGAGTTGAGCGCAGGTGTCCATAGGGTCGCAGTGTACAGCAGAAAAGTCGAAGACATCCAAACTTAACGAGAGCTAACGTAACCCTACAAAACGTATCCTATCTCAACCTGTCGTGCCAACACCACTGTTACTGCCTTCCGCTGGGCCTAGCAGAGCGTACTGGAGCACCGTGGAGCTTGGTAATCTTCCGAAGAGCAGCGTATAACACAAAAGTCAAATCTATACGAAACTAGCCAAAACAAACGAAACGTAACCAAACGTAACCTAACTCAACGTAACGGGCCGAGACAACAGTTACTGGCCTCCACGGAGTCGAGCAGACCAGATGAGAACAACGTGGATAGCAAAAATCGGTCCGATTTTCAGTGTATAGCACAAAAGTCAAAGCTATGCTATCCTACCCTATCCAAGCGTAGTGTAGCCAAACGCAACCTGACATAACCTTACGTGCCGACACCACCATTGCTGCATTCCCCAGCCCCAAGCAAGGCATATTAGAGGATAGTAGATCGCTGAGGTCCATAGGACTGCAGTGTATGGTACGATAGTCAATAACATCCCAACGTAACCCAAACAAGCCTAACCTAACCGAACGAAACCTAACCCAAATTAACGCGCAGATAGCGCTATCTTTGTCCTCCCCAAAGCCAAGCATAGCACAGTAGAGCACAGCACAGCGCGGAAATCCACCGAATAGCAGTGTATAGCACAAAAGCCAAAGCTATCCTATCCTAATCTAACCAAGCGTAAACTAACCAATCGCAGCCGAACAGAGTCTGACGTGCCGTGTCCAATACTGTTGGCATCCCCATAGCCAAGCAGAATATACTAGAGCACAGCAGAGCGCAGAAATCCAACCAATAACAGTGTATATCACAGAAGTCAAAGTCATCATAACCAAACATAACCAAACCAAACCAAACCACACGTAGCCTATCCGAAACAAACGTGCCACGACCACAGTTGCGGGCCTCCACAGAGACATGCAGATGCCTGTAGAGCAATGCAGCCCACAGGTATCGACCGAATAGCTGTGTATAGCACAAGGGTCAAAGCAATCCGTTCCTATCCAAGCCAAACGTAACAAAACCGAACGCAGCCTGTTCCAACCTAACGTGCCGAGACCACTATTACTGGCTTCCGCAGCCCAAATGAGAGCATACTAGAGAAGAGTAGAGCGCAGAAATCCACCGTGTAGCAGTGTATAGCAGAAAAGTCGAATCCATCCAAACAAGACCAGGGCTAACATAGCATAACCAAACGTATCCTGCCTCAACCTAACGTTCCGAGACAACAATTACTGGCCTCCACGTTTCCAAGCGGGGCATACTATTAGAGAATAGAGCGCCTACGTCCGTAGAATGGCAATGTACATCACGAAAGTCAAAGGTAACCCAACATAACCCAACGCAGCTTAACCCAACCAAACGTCGTATAACTCAACCTAACGTGACGCGACCACTATTGCTGGCTTGCCGAGATCCACGCAATACATATTAGTGGCGACCTGGGCGCCGAAATCCGTGTAATCGCAGTGTATAGCAGAAAAATCGAAGATATCCTGACATTAGCATGCTAACATAAACTAAACAAACGTCACCTAACTCAACCTAGCAAGCCGAGGCCGCTATTTCTTGCATCCACAGAGCCAAGCAGAGCATATTAGAGCACAGCAGGGCGCAGAAATCCACGGCATAGGAGTTTATAGCACAAAAGTCAATGCTACCCTATCCTAGCTTACCTAATCGTGACATAACCGAAAGTAACCTAACTAAACGTAACATGCCGAAACCACTATTGCTAGTCTCGCCAGCGACATGCGGATCATATTATAGCACAGTGGAGTGCAGAGATCTATCGAATAGCAGCGCACAGCGAAAAAGGCAGACATCCTAACTAAACTTAACCAAACCTAACCTAACCAAAGGTAACATACCTCAACCATACGTGCCACGGCCACCATTGCCGGCCTCTTCAGAGACAAGCTGATGCTAGTACAGCAATGTAGGTCGCAGATATAGACCGAAAAGCGGTATATAGCACAGAAGCCAAAGTCATCCTAACCAAACTTTACCCAACCTAACCTAAAAAAGCGTAACTTGTCTCAACCAAACGTGCCACGACCGATATTGCTGGCCTCCACAGATTCAAACGGACGCTAGTGGAGCAATGCAGTGCACAGGTACCGGCCGAGCAGCAGTGTACAGCTTAAAAGACAAGGCTATACTAACCAAACGTATCCCATCCTA
>NW_016920814.1:0-473 GCF_001483705.2 Eufriesea mexicana
TTCCTTATTTATGCTAGAAAGTTAGCTCATCAAGATATTAATGGAAAAAGTCAATAAAATTGAATTTTCCAGCTTGGTTCTATATAATTGCATTGGCTATAGCACACCAATAGGATATTTCTTCCTTATATATGCAAGAGAGTTAGGTGAACACGATATTAGTCGAAAATGTCAATAAAAAAGTATTTTCCAGCCAGATTCTATAGCATTGCAATGGCTATAGCACGCCAATACAGTCTTTCCTCCTTATTTATGCAAGTAAGGTAGCTCACATCGTTATTAGCCGAAAACGTCATTGAAATTGGATTATCCAGCCAGATTATATAGCACTCCCATGGCTATAGCACGTCAATAGAACATTTCATACTTATTTATGCAAGAAAGTTATGCTACCGCGATATTAGTCGAAAATGACAATAAAATTGTATTTTCCAGCCAGATTCTATGGCATTTCATTGGCTATATCACGCCAA
>NW_016920814.1:523-862 GCF_001483705.2 Eufriesea mexicana
CCACGATATTATTCGAAAATGTCAAGAAATTTGTATTTTCCAGTCAGATTCTACTGCATTGCCATGGCTATAGCAAGCCAATAGAGCATTTCGTTCATATTTATCCAAGACAGTTAGCTGACCACGATGTTATTCGAAAATATCAAAGAAACTGAATTTTCCAGCCAGATTCTATAGCATTGCAGTGGCTATAGCCAGCCAGTAGAATCTTTCCCCCTTATATATGCAGGAAAGATAGGTCTCCACGATATTATTCGAAAATGTCAACAAATTTGAGTTTTCCAGTCAGATTCTACAGCATTGCAATGGCTATAGCAAGCCAATAGAGCATTTCGTTCA
>NW_016920815.1:0-1108 GCF_001483705.2 Eufriesea mexicana
ATGGTTGTATTAGTGTATGGACGTTTGTATGCATGGATGAATGAATGTATGGCCGTATTTGCGCTTTGGATGTACGAATGTATGGATGTACGGATGAATGGGTGTATGGATGTATGGACGTATATCTGTATGTATGTATGGATGGATGGATGTATGAGTGGATGGATGTATGGATGGCTGCATGCATGGATGTATGTATGGATGCATTTTCGGATGTATTTATGGATGTATGTATGGATGAGTGTATGGGGGTATGCATGGATGTATGGATGTACGTATGGATGGAGCATGGATGGGTGTATTTATGGATATATGGATGTGTGCATGTATAGAGGTGTGTATGGATGAATGGATTGGTGTATGTATGGATGTATGTATTGATGTCTGTATGGATGCATGTATGGATGGATGGATGGGTGGATGGATGTATGGATGGATGAATGTATGGATCGATGCTTGTATGGATGGTTAGATGTATGGGTGGATTGATGTACGGAAGTATGGGTATACGGATGTGTGGATCTATGCATGTATGTATGGATGGATGGATTTATGGAAGTGTGGATGTATTAATGTAAGGATTGGTGGATGTATGGATGGATAGACGTATGGAGCGATGGATGCTTGGATTGGTACTTGTATGGATGGATGGATGTAAGGTTCGATGTATGTATGGATGGGTGGTTGTCTGGATGGATGGATGTATGTAAAGGTGGATGTACGGATGGATGTATGTATGGATGAATGGTTGGATGGATGGACGGATGTATGGATGGATTGAGGTATGGATGAACGGATGTACGGATGTATGGATGGATTGGTAATTGTATCGATGGATGGATGTAAGGTTCGATGTATGTATGGATGGGTGGTTGTCTGGATGGATGGATGTATGTAAAGGTGGATGTACGGATGGATGTATGTATGGATGAATGGTTGGATGGATGGACGGATGTATGGATGGATTGAGGTATGGATGAACGGATGTACAGATGTATGGATGTACGTATGTATGGATGTATGAATGTATGGATGTACGAATGGGTGGATGTATCTAATGATGTAAGTACGAATGGATGCATTTATGGGTGTATGGATGTGGGGATGT
>NW_016920816.1:0-12464 GCF_001483705.2 Eufriesea mexicana
TACGTTTGGCTATGTTTAGATATGCTGCTTTGAATTTTGTGCCATTCACTGCTATTCGGTGGACTTCTTCTCTCTAATGTACTCTAATATGCCCCGCTTCGCTCTGGAGTGGCCAGAAATATCGGTTTCGTCACACCATGCTTAGTTACACTACGTTCGGATAAATTAGGTAAGGCAAGGTTATGCCAGTTTACGTATGAGTTTTGTTCTATTCACTGCAATGCGGTGGGTTTTTGCGCACTACAGTGCTCTAGTACATTCCGTTTGTCCTTGTGGAGGCAAGCAATAGTGGTCTCGTCATGTCACGATAGGTCAGGTTGCGTTTCGTTTGGTTAGGTTAGGTTAAGCTCGGTCAGGTTAACTTAGAGTTTCGTGCTATACATTCCGATTCGGTGTATTTCTGCGCTGCACTGCGCTCTACTGTATTATGCTTAGAACTGTGAATGCCACCAACAGTGGCCGAGGCACGTTACGTTGGGGTGGCCTACGTTTGGTTAGGCTAAGTTAGCTTGTGTTCTGTCTGGATTGGTTTGACTTTCGTGCGATACACTGCGAATATATGGATTTCGGCGAACTGATGCCCTCTAGTAAGTTCTGATCGACCTTGTGGAGGCCGGCAATTGTGGCCGGAGCACGTTGGGTTGAATTATGTTCCGCTTTGTTAGGATAGGTTTTGTCAAGCTCAGTCTGGTTATCTGTGACCTTCGTGCTGTACACTGCTATTCGGAGGATTTCTGCGATCGACTATGATCTGCCATAGTCTGCTTTGTCCTGTGGAGGCCAGCAATAGTGGTCGCCGCACGTTACATTAACTTAGGCTGCGTTTGATTAGGTTACGTTAGGTAACGTTTGGTTAGGATACCTTTGACTTTCGTGTTATACACTGTTACTAGGTGGATTTCAATGATCGACAGTTTTCTACTACATTCTGGTGGGCTCTGGGGAGGCCAGGCGCTGTGGTCGCAGCAAGTTGCTTTGAACTATGCTACACTTGTTTGAGTTATGTTAGATCTGTTTAAGTTAGGGTAGCTACGACCTTTGTGCCATTCACTTAAATGCGGTGGATTTCCGCGCTCTAACGTGCACTGGTACATTCAGCATGTCTCCGTAGAGGCCAATAAGTGTGGTATCGTAGTGTTTTGTTGAGTCAGGAAACGTTTGGCTAGTTTTGGTTGGGTTACTTTCGGTGACGGTAGCTTTGACTTTCGCGCTGTAGATTGTTTTTCGGTGCGTATCTGTGATCTACTGTGCTCTTCCATATTCGGCTTGCCTACGGGAAGGCCAGGAGTAGTGGTCGCTGCAAGTTACTTTGATATATGCTATGTTCGGCTAGGTTAGGTTAGGTCAGCTTATGCTAGGCTATTTACGGCTTTTGTGCTGTTCAATGCAATGCGATGGATTTCTGCGCTACACTACGCTCTGATAAGTTTTGCTTGCCCCTGTGGAGGCCAGCAGTGGCGGTCCCGTCGTGTTTGGTTTTGTTAGATTCCGTGTACGCCTGTTACGCTTGGCTAGGTTAGAATACGCTACTTTGACTTTTGTGCTATAGAGTGCTTTCCACCGATTCCTGCGCCCTATGGAGCTCTAATATTTTCTGCTTGGCTCTGTGGAGGCCAGCAATAGTGGTCCCGTCGCGTTAGGTTTACTTAGGCTACGTATGCATATGACAAGTTTGGATATGTTAGAACAGAAGACCTTAGAGTTTTGTGCCATTCGATGCAATTCGGTGGATATCTGCGCCCCACTGCGCTATAGAATGTTCTGCTTGGCTCAGGGGTGGCCAACAATAGCGGTCCCGTCGCGTTAGGTTGGGTTATGCTCCGTTTGGGAGTGTTACGTTTGGCTTGGTTAGGATGGGCTGTTATGACTTTTGTGGTATACGCTGCTATTTGGTGTACGTCTGCGCTCTAATGTACTCTAATATGCTCTGAATGGCTCTACGAAGGCCATCAAAAGCCGTGGCGGCACGTTATGCTGAGTTATGCCACGTTTGGTTAGGTTAGGCAATGCCAGGTGTGGTTAGAGCTTAGAGTTTTGTGCCATACGCTGCGATTCTTTGGATATCTGTGCACTACATTGCTCTACAATACTCTGCTCGACTCAGGGGATGCGAGCAATAGCGATCGCTGCACGTAATGTTGAGCTATGTTTCGTTTGGTTTTGTTACGATTGGCTAGGTTAGGAGAGGTTAGCTTCGACTTCAGAGCCATTGTCTGCTATTAGGTGGATACCTACGCCCTACAGTGCTCTAATGCTCTCAGCTTTGCTCTTGGAAGGCCAGGAATAGTGGTCTCCGCACCTTATGTTGTGTCAGGTTACGTTCGTTTGGGCTGGGTTCGGCCTAGTTTGGTTCAGAGAGCTATATCTTCTGCGCTGTACGCTGCTCTCCGCGGATTTCTGCGCTCTACTGTGCACTCGTATGTCCGCCTTGGCCCTCGGGAGGTCTGCAATAGCGGTCTCGGCATGTCAGGTCGTGTTAGGCTACGTTTGGTTGCGTTCTGTTCGTCTTTGTACGTTTGGGTATCTTTGACTTTTCTGCTATACACTGCTATTCTATGGATTTCTGCGTTCTACTCTCCACTAATGTGTTCTGCTTGGCTCCGGGGAGACCAGCAATAAGGGTCGCGACCCGTTGGTTTGAGTAAGGTTGCGTTCGCTTATGTTACGTTTGGTTAGGTGAGGAGAGGATAGTTTTGACTTTAGTGCTATATTCAGGTAGTAAGTGGATCTCTGCGCTCGACAGCGCACTAATACTCTCAGCTTGGTCCTGGGATGGCCAGTAATGGTGCTCTCGGCACGTTAGATTGAGTTAAGCTACGTTCGGTTATGTTGGGCTAGGCTAAGTTTGGTTAGGGTAGCTTTATATTTTACGCTGTACACTGATAAAGGGTGGATTCCTGCGCTGTACTGTGCTCTAATATGTCCTGCTTGGCACTGGGAGGGCACCAATAGCGGTCTCGGCAGGATAGGTTTAGTTAGGCTATGTTTGGCTATGTTCTGATGGTTTGGATTAGGATTGTGTAGCTGCCACTTTTCCGATATACACCAAGACTATATGGATCTCTGATTTGTACTATCCACTAATGTGCTCTGCTTGACTTTTTGGTGGTCAGCAGTATTGGTCGGGGAACGTTAGGTTGAGTTGGATTACGTTTGGTTGCGTTACGTTTGGTTCGGTGAGTAGAGGATAGCTTCGACTTCAGAGCCATTGTCTGCTATCAGGTGGATATATACGCCCTACAGTGCCCAAACGTTTTCAGCTTGGTTCTGAGAAGGTTAGATATTGTGGTCTCGGCACGTTATGTTGAGAATGGTTACGCTCGATGATGTAGGGTTACGCAAAGTTAGGTTAGGAAAGCATTAGCTTCTGTGCTGTACTCTGATATCCGGTGGATTTCTGCGCCCTCCTCTGCAGTAGTATGTGCTGCTTGGCTACGCGGAGGGCAGCAATAGTTATCTCGGCACGCTAGCTCGTGATAGGCCATGTTTGGTCATGTTCTTTAGGTTTGGGTTAGGTTTGGGTAGCTTTGACCTTTCTGATATACAATGCGATACTATGGATTTCTGCGTTCTACCGTCCACTAGTGTATTCTGCTTGGCTCAGGTGAGGAGAGCAGTAGTGGTCGCGGCACTTTAGGTTCAGTTAGGTTACGTTTGGTGATGTTACGATTGGTTCCATTGGGAGAAATTTCCTTGACTTTAGTGCTATAGACTGCTATTTGGTAGAATCCTGTGCCCTACATAGCTCTAATATTTTCAGCTTTTCTCTGGCAAAGCCAGCAAGAGTGTCCTCGGCAAGTGGAGATGAGCCAGGCTAGGTTCGGTTACGTTGGGTTAGTCTTCGATTGGTAAGGATAGCTTCAACTTTTGTCCTGTGCACTGCTTTTCGGGCATTTCTGCGCTCTACTGCGCAGCAATAGCGGTATCTTCAGGTTAGGTTGAGTTAGGTTATGCTTTGCTATTTTCTGTTGCTTTGGTTTCGGTTCGGGTATCTTTAACTTATCCTATATACACTGCGATTCTGTGGATTTCTGCGCTCGACTGTGATCTAGTATGTCCAGCTTGGCTCTGGGGAGGGCAGCAATGACGGCCTCGGCATGTTAGATTGAGACGGCCTATGTTCGGCTATGTCCTGTTGGTTTGGGCCTGGGTCGGGTGGCCTTGACTTTTCTGATATACCCCGCGATTCTTTGGACCTCTATGTTCTACTCTACGCTAGTATGTTCTGGTTGACCCTGGTGAGGCCAGAAATGGTGGTCGCTCCACGTTAGGTTGTGTAAGGTTTGTTTTGGTCATTTTACAATATGTTAGGTTAGGAGGGGTAGCTTTATCTTTAATGCTGTAGTCTGCTATTAGGTGGGTTTCTGTGACATACAGTGCTCTAATATTTTCAGCTTGCTCCTCGGAAGGCCAGCGATAGTGATCTCTGCACGTTATGGCTCTGTGGAGGCCAGTAATGGTGGTCGCGGCACGTTAGTGTAAGATAGGATACGTTTGGGTATGTTACGATTACTTAGGTTAGGAGAGCATAGCTAGGACTTTAGTACTAAAGTCTGCTATTAGGTGGATTTCTACGCCCTACGTTGCTCTACTACAATCTGCTCGACCCTGGGGTAACCAGTAATAGTGGCCTCGTCCCGTTAGGTTTAGTTATGTTACGTTTGGTTACGTTATGTTAGAATGGGTTACGTTTGGATAGATTTGATTACCGTGGTATGCGCAGCTATTCGGTAGACTTCTACGTTCTAGTGTGCTCTAGTATGTATAGTTAGTTTTGTCAGGTTTTGTTGGGTTAGGTTAAGGTGACCCTGACATTTGTGCTCTACACTGATATAGCATGGACTTCTGTGTTCCACTGTGCTCTATCATATTCAGCTTGTCTCTGGGGAAGCCAGCAATAGTGGTCGCGGCACGTTACGTTCCGTTACGCTACGTTTGGCTAGGTTAGGTTATGTCGGGTTAGGGTAGGATACCTTTCGCTTCTGTGCTATACATTGCAATTTGGTAACTTTCTGCGCTCCGCTGTGCCCCAGTATACTCTGCTCGATACTGCGATTGCCAGCAATAGAGGTCATAGCATGATAGGTTGTGTTAGACTACGTTCGGTTTGACTACGATTGGTTAGGTTAGGATGGGGTATGTTTGGTTAGGATCGCTTTTGCTTTCGAGCTATAAACTGTTGTTCGGTGGATTCCTGTCCTCTACTGCGCTCTACTCTAATCTGCTCGGCCCTTGGGGGGCCACCAATAGTCGTCGCGCCACGTTGGGTTGTGATTTTCTACGTTAGGCCAGGTTATACTTGTTTGGGTTGGGTTTAGATACCTTTGACTTTTCTGCTATACACTGCGATTCCACGGATATCTGCGGCATGCTCCCATCTAATATGATATGCATGGCTCTAGGGAGGTCAGCAATGTCGGTGGCGACACGTTAGGTTTAGTTTGATTACGTTTGGTATTGCATGACTTGTAAGGTTGCGATATGACTTTTGCGCAATAAACGGCCATCCGGTGGATTCCTGCGCTTTAATGTGCTATAATATACTGTGATTCGCTCTGGGGAGGCCAACAATAGTGGTCTCGGCGCGTTAGATTGAGATGGGTAGCGCTTGGTTACGTTACGTTTGGTCAAGCTTGGAGAGGATAGCTTTGACTTTTGTGCTGTACACTGCTCTTCGGTTGATTCCTGCGCCCTTCTGTGCTCTAATATGCTATGATTTGCTCTGGCGATGCCGGCAATAGCGGTCGCGGCACTTTCAGTTGGGTCATGTTACGTTCGGTTAGGTTAGGTTAGAATATGCTAGGACATGGTAGCTTAGACTTTTGTGCTATACACTGCTCTTCGGTGGATTTCTACGCTCTGCTTTGCTCTAGTGTATCCCGCTTGACCAATGGGAGGCCAGCTGTATTGGTCTCGGCACGTTTGTCTGACTTACGTTGCACTCGGTTTGGTTACGATAGCGCACCATAGGCTCTTGTTCCACGCACTACTATTCAGTGGATGTATGCGCTCTTCATTGCTTTTCTATACTCTACTCGGCCCTCGGGAGGCCAGCAATTGTGGTCTCGGCACGCTAGGCTGAGTTAGGCAATGTTTGGTTGGGTCATAGTAGTCTGGGTTGGTTTTGAATGGCCATGCCTTACTTGGTATACAATGTTGTTCGGTGGATTGTTGGGATCTACTCTGCTGTAGTTTGTCCTTCTTGGCTCTGGTGAGGGCAGCTGTAGTGATATCGGTACATTAGGCTGCGGAAGGTTACGTTTGGTTACGTTACGTTTAGCCTGGTTAGGACAGTATAGCATTGACTTTCGCGTTATGCACCGCATACCGCTGATTTCTGCGCTCTACTGTGCTCTGATATGTCCTGCTTGGACCTGGCGATGCCAGTAACTGTGGTCTCGGCATGTTAGGACGTGTTAGGTTAAGTTTGGCTTGGCTATGTTAGGTTAAATTTGGTTACGGTAGCTTTGACTTTTGTGCTATACGCTGCTATTCGGTCGATACCTGCGCTCTGCTTTGCTGTAGTATATTCTGCTCAGCTTGGGGGGGGGGGCAGCAGTAGCGCTCTCGGCACTTCAGGCTGAGTTCGGTTGGGTTCGGTTATGTTAGTACAGTGTAGTTGTGACTTTTATGCCATACGCAGTTATTCGGTGGATTTCTACGCTTTAATGTGCTGTACTATGCTGTGCTTGGCCCTAGGTGCCCAGCAATATTGGTCGCTGCACGATATGTTGAATTTGGCTATCTTTGGTTAGGTACTGTTGGTTTGGGTTAGGCTTGGGTAGCTTAGACTCTTTTATATGCAGTGCGATCCTATAGATTTCTGTGTTCTACTATCCACTAGCATGCTCTGCTTGGCCCTGCGGATGCCAGCAACCATGGCCGCGGCAAATCAGGTTGTGTTAAGTTACTTTCTGTCAGGTAAGGTTAGGACATGTTGGGTTAGGGTATTTTCCACTTTTGTGCTGCACAGAGCAATGCGGCGGATTACTGCGAACTACTGCGCTCCAGTAAATTCTGCTTGGCTCAGGATAGCCAAGCAATAGTTCCCTCGGCACGTTATGTTCAGGTAAGTTACGTTCTATTATGTTACGTATGGATATGTTAGGATATGGTAGCTTCGAATATTCTGCTATGTACTGCGATTCCATTGAAATCTGCGCTTTACTCCCGTGTAATGTGTTCTACTTGGCTATGGTGAGGGCAGCAGTAGTGGTATCGGCACGTTAGCGTGAGTTAGGTTATGCTTGGTTAGCTTAGGTTACGATGTGTTAGGTTAGGATAGCTTAGCCTTTTGTGCTACACGCTGCTACTCTATGGACTTCTACGCTCTTCAATGCGCTACCACACAATGCTTGTCTCTGTGGACTCCAGGAATAATGCTCTCGGCAAGTTAGGTTGAGTTATGTTACGTTTGGTTGTGCTAGACCTGGCTAGGTTTGGTTAAAACAGCTTTATCCTTCGCGCTATTCATAGCTGCCGGCCGATTTCAGGGTTCTACATTGCTCTGCTATGCTCTGCTTAGCTCTCGTGAGGCCAGCATTAGCGGCCGTGGCACGTCAGTTATGGTTGCATTACGTCTGCCCATGTTTCGCTTTGCTAGGTTGGGATAGGGTTGCGTTGACTTTTGTGCTACACACTGCCATTCGGTGGATTCCTGTGCTACACTCTGCTCTAGTGTTCTCTGCTTAGGCCTGAGTAGGCCAGCAATTGTGGTCTCGACACGTTAGGCTGCGTTATGCAGCGTACGGTTAGGCTAGGTTTGGCTAGGATAGGATGTGGTAGCTTTGACATTCGTGCTATACACTGTTATGCAGTTGATTCCTGCGCTCTACTGGGCCCTAATATGTTCGGCTTGGATGAGGGATGGCCAGCAGAAGTGGCCCTGGCCCGTTTGCTTGCGTCAGGTTACGTTTGGTTAGGTTAGGTTTGGCAAAGTTTGGTTGGGATTGCTTCGACTTTTGTGCTTTACACTCCTATTCTGTCGACATCTGCGCCCTGCATTGCTCTACTGGCATCTGCTTCATTCTGGGGAGGCTAGCAATAGCGGTCGAGGCATGGTTGGTCGAGCAACGTTACGTGTGGTCAGGTTAGGTTAGGTTAAGTCTGGTTAGGAGTCGTTAGGTAAGGATGGCTTTGACTACTGTGCCAGACACAACTATACGTTCGATTTCGGCCCTGTACTGAGCGCTGTCACACCCTGCTTGTGTCTGGAAGTGCCAGGAAATGTGATAGCGGCTGGTTAGGTTGAGATATGTTCAGTTTGTTTAGGCTTGGCTTGGATATGTTTGGCTGAGGTAGTTCTGACTTTTGTGCTCTTCACAGCTATTGAGTGGATTTCTGCGGTCTACATTAATCTATCATACTCTGCACGACTATCGGGATGCCAGCAATAGTGGTCGCGGCACAATAAGATGAGTTCTGCTACGATAGGTGAGGTTACGTTCGTTGGGTTAAGTTCGGATATCTTCGGCTCTTCTGTTGTATACCGCGATCCTATGGGTTTCTGCGCCCTACTCTCCTCTAGTACGTTGTGCTTGGCTCTGTGGAGGCCAACATTGTGTGTTGGCGCACGTTAGGTTGAGCTGGGTTACGCTTGGTGCTGTAACGTTTGGTTAAGCTAGGATAGGGCACCTTTGACTTTTGTGCTACATACTTCTTTTCGGTGGATTTCTCCTCTCTGCTGTGCCCTAATATGTTCTGCTTTCCTCCGTGGAGGCCAGAAATAATGGCCGCGGCATGTTCGGTTTAGTTAGGTTGCGTTTGGTTTCGTTAGTTTATGCTAGGTTTGGATCGAATAGCTATTACCTTTGTGCTATGCAATGCAATTGAGTTGGTTTCAGCGCTCTTCTATGCTCTAGTCTGTTCTGCTTGTTTCTGTGGAGGGCAGCTATAGTGGTCTCTGCACGTAAGTTTAGGTTACATTACGTTCGTTTATGTTACGTTTGGTTAGGTTAGGATAGGATAGCATTGACTCTTCAGCTACACACTGTTGCTCGTTGGATTTCTGCGCTCTATGTTGTTATAATATGCTCTGCTTGGCTCTGGGGAGGCCAGCAATGGCTGTCTCGTCACGATACGTTCAGTTAGGATTCGTCTGGTTATGTTACCTTTGGTTAGGTTAGGATAGGGTAGCCTTGTCTTGTGTTCCGTACACTGCTATTCGGTGGAATTCTGCTCTCCACTCTGCTCTAATTGCTCTGCTTGGCTCTGTGGGCGCCAGCAATACTGGTCCCAGCACGATAGTTTGAGCTATGCTACGTTTCATTGGGTTATGTTAGTTCGGGTTAGGTTTGGATAGCATTGACTTTCGCGGTATACACTGCGAATCGGGTGATTTTTGGTCTCTACTGTGCTCTAATATGTCCTGCTTCATTCTGGGGGGACAGCAATCGTGGTCGCGGCTCGTTTGGTTGAGTTAGGTTACGTTTTGTTTGATTAGGTTAGGGAAAGGTACGGTAGGGTCGCCTTGCCGTTCGTGCTGTACACCGCTACTCCGTGGATTTCTGCGCTCTACTGTGCCTTGAAATCCTATGCTTGTGCATGGGGAGGCTAGCAATGGTGTTCCCGGGACGTTAGGTTGTTGTACGTTACGTTCGGTCGTGTTACGTTTGGTGTGGTTAGGAGAGAATATATTTGACTGTTGTGCTACACATTGTCATTCAATGGAGCTCTGCCCTCTACTGAGCGCTGTCACACCCAGCTTGTGTCGGAAGTGCCAGGAAAAGTGGTAGCGGCAGGTTATATTGAGCTATGTTCAGTTTCTTTAGGCTTGGCTTGGATATGTTTGGCTGGGGTAGCTTTGACTTTTGTGCAACACACTGCTGCTGTTCGGCAGATTTTAGCGCTCTATTGTACTCTAGCACATTCTGCGTGGCCCTGGGGAGGCTAGCAATAGTCGTCTCGTCACGTTAGGTTGAGTTACCCTACGTTCGGCAATGTTACATATGGCTATGTTAGGACAGCGAATGTTTGACTGTTGTGCTGTGCACTGCGATTCTATGTATTTCTGCGCTCTACTCTCCTCTAATATGTTCTGCATGGCGATGGTCAGACCAGCAATAGTGGACTCAGAATGTTAGTTTCAGTTAGTCAACGTTTGGTTAGGTTAGGGTGGGACATGTTGTGTTATGGCATCATAGTCTTAGTGCTATACAATGCTACCTGCTGTCTTTCTGCGCTCTACTCTGCTCCAGTATATTCCGTTTGTCTCTGAGGTGTTCAGCAACAGTGGCATCGGCACGTTAGGTTAAGGTATGTTACGTATCCTTATATAACGTTTGGACACGTTAGGAGAGGATGGAGTTGACTTTTGTGCTATAGACTGCTATTCGGTGGATTCCTGCGCTCTGCATTGCTCTGCTATGTTCCGCTCAACTCACCGGATGAGAGGAATTGTGGCCGTGGCACGTTAGGTTGCGTCACGTTACGCCTGGTATGGTTAGGCTAGTCTGTGGTTGTTTAGGGTTGCTTCGACTATCATGCTATACAAAGTTGTTCGGTGGATTCCTTCACTGCACTGTACTCTACGCAAATCTGCAGGGCCCTGGAGGGCCAGCAATAATGGTCGCGGAACGTTGCCTGGAGTTTGGCCGCGATAGGCTAGGTTATGTTACTTTGGGTTAGGATTGGATATTTTTGAATTCTCTGCAGTACACTGCGATCCGATGGGTTTCTGCACACTACCCTCCTGTAATGTCCTCTGCTTCGCTATGTGGAGGCCAGCAATAGTGGTGGCGGCACGTTATGTTGAGCTCGGTTACGTTTGTTAGTGTTAGGCAACGTTGGGTTAGGCTGGGATAGCTGCGACTTTTGTGCTACGCTCTGCAATTCTATGGACTCCTGCGCCCTTTTGTGTGCTATCACACTCCGCTTTTCTCCGGGGACGCCAGGAATAGAGGTCGCGGCACTTTCCATTGTGTTATATATCGTATGGCTAGGTGAGATTTGGTGTGGTTAGGATGCGATAGCCTTTATTTTTACCTATGCACTGCTGCTCGGTCGATTTCAACGTCCTACATTGCTCTGATATACTCAGCTTTGTTCTCGTGAGTACAGCAATAGCGGTCGTGTCACCCCAGGTTGTGTTATGTTACGCTTGGATATGTCACGTTTGATTTGGTTAGGAGAGGATAGCTTTGACTTTTGTGCTACACACTGCTGTTCGGTTGATCTCTGCTCTCTGCTACGCTATAATATGCTCTGCTTGGCTCTGGTGATGCCGGCTATAGAGGTTTCGGCACGTTAGGTTTTGCGGGATTAAGTTTGCTTGCGTTAGGTAATGTTGGGTTAGACTGAGATAGCTATGACTTTTGTGATACGCACTCCAGCCCTATGGACTCCTGCGCCCTATAGTGCGCTATCACACTCTGCTTGTCTCCGGCGACGCCAGGAAAAGCGGTCGCGGCACGTTAGGTTGAGCTATGTTACTGTTCAGGTCAGGCTTGGTTAGGTTCGGATGGAACAGCTTCAAATTCTGCTCCCTACGCTGCCATTCGGTCGATGTCAGCTCTGTGCATTGCTCTACTAGCATCTACTTGTCTCTGTGGAGGTCAGCAATAGCGGCCGTGGCACGTTTGGTTGCGCTATTTTACGTTGTGTTAGTTTTGGTTAGGTTAAGTTTGATTAGGATGGCTTTGACTTTTGTGCTTCACAATGCAATGCGGTGGATTACTGCGCTCTACTGTGCTCTAGTATATTGTGGTTGGCCCTGGGGAGGCTAGCAATAGTGGTCTCGGCGCGTTAGGTTGTGTTAAGTTTCATTCTGTTATGTTACGTATGGCTACGTTTGGCCAGGGTGGCTTCGACTATTGTGCTATGCACAGCGATTCTATGGATTTCTGAGCTCTAATATTTCCTAATATGTTCTGCTTGTCGATGGGAGGTCAGCAATTTTGGACTCGGCACGATAGGTTAAGTTAGTCTACGTTCGGTTAGGTTGGTTTGGTCCAGTTTGCGTCAGGGTTCTTCGTCTTTTGAGCTTTACACAGCTATTTGGTCCCTTCCTGCGCTCTTCGGTGCCCCAGTAAATTCTGATTGTCTCCGGGGAGGCAAGAAACGGAGGTATCGACACGCCTGGTTAAGTTAGGTTACGTTTCTTTGTATTACGTTTGGCTAGGGTAGGCCGGGATAAAGTTGACTTTTGTGCTATAGCCTACTATTCGGTGGATATCTTCGCATACCCTGCACTGCTCTGGGGAAGCCAGCAATAGTGGTCCCGGCACGTTAGGTTGGGTTATGGTACGTTAGGTTATCTTATGTTTGCTTGGGATATGTTGGGATTGATTCGGTGTTCGTGCCGTTCACTGCTACTCGGTGGATATCAGCGCTCTACGTTGCCCTACTATACTGTGCTCGACTCTCGGCAGGCCAGCAATAGTGGTCGCGGCACGTTAGGTTGCGTTCGATTGCGTTCGGTTAGGTTACGTTATCTTCGGTTATGTTGGGCTGGCTTTGACTTTCGT
>NW_016920817.1:0-494 GCF_001483705.2 Eufriesea mexicana
GTATAGCAATGTAGAGCGCAGAAATTCGCCGAATAGCAGTGTATGGCACAATAGTCAAAGTCACCCTACTCTAACTTAAACAAACGCAATGGAGCCAAACGCATCCAGATCCAATCTAACTTGCCTAGAGCACTGTATCTGGCCTCACCACCGGCAGACAGATCAAAATAAAGGAGAGTAGAGCGCAGGAACCCATATAATGGCAGGGTATAGCAGAGAAGTCGAAGCTAACGTAACTTGATCCAAACAAACCTAACATAACGAAACGTAACCTATCTCGTCCTACCATGAGGCTACCTCTATCTCCGGCATCCCCGGAGCCGAGTAGGTCATATTAGAATGGAGCACAAAACACAAATACACCGAAAGGCAGTGTACCGCGAAAAAGTTAGATCCTTCCAGAGCTAACTTATCCAAACGTAATCTAACCAAACCTATCGATCCGCGAACAGTATTGCTGTCCTCCACAGAGACGAGAAGAGCATAACAGAGGA
>NW_016920818.1:0-232 GCF_001483705.2 Eufriesea mexicana
GATGTATGCATGGATGTATGGATGTATGTATGTGTGTATGGATGTATCGATGTATGCATGTATGGTTGTACGTATGTATGAATGTATGAATGTAATAAGGTATGGATGTGTGCATGTATGGATGCATGGTCGTATGGACGTATGGATGTACGAATGTATGGATGTACGAATGCATGGATGTATGGATGGATGGATGGATGTATGGACGTATGGCTTTATGGATGTATGTACG
>NW_016920819.1:0-262 GCF_001483705.2 Eufriesea mexicana
AACGGCTATAGCCCGCCAATATAGTCTTTCCTACTTATTTATGCATGAAAGTTATCTCACCACGATATTAGTCGAAAATGTCAATAAAAGTGTATTTTTCAGCAAGTTTCTACAACATTGCCATGGCTATGGCACGCCAATACAATCCTTCCTCATTATTTATGCAACAAAGTGAGCACACCATGATATTAGTTGAACCTGGCAATAAAATTGAATTTTCCAGACAGATTCTATAGCATTGCAATGGCTATAGCACGCCAGT
>NW_016920820.1:0-607 GCF_001483705.2 Eufriesea mexicana
CCCTCGGGCAAGGACAATATACTGTGGCGAAGTAGAGCGCAGCGCGTCGCCAGATACTAGCATGTAGCACAAAAGTCGAATGTATCACAACCAAACGCGACTAAAGCTAACACATC
The DNA here is from genome assembly GCF_001483705.2 of Eufriesea mexicana. Classification (NCBI taxonomy): domain Eukaryota; kingdom Metazoa; phylum Arthropoda; class Insecta; order Hymenoptera; family Apidae; genus Eufriesea; species Eufriesea mexicana. The sequence continues at coordinate 117 of NW_016920820.1, forward strand.
CAAACGTATACTAAATGAACTTGACGAGCCGAGATCACTACTTTTGGCCCACACAGTGCCAAGCACAACACACTAAAGAACAGCGGAGCACAGAATTCCACTGCACTTCAGGGGACATCACAAGTGTCAAAGATATCCTCTCGTAACGCAAACAAACCTAACGTAACCAAACGTAACCTAACTCTACATAATGTGCTGCGGCCAGAGTATACTGCCTCCGCAGAGCAAAGCAGAGCATATTAGATCACAGTAGATCTCAGAAGTCAACCGAATGGCAGTGTATAGCACAAAAGTCAAGGCTGTCCTCGCCTAACAGAGCGTAACCAAACGTAGCATAACCAAAAGTAACATTACTCCACCTAACCGCTTTACACCACTAGTTTTGACCACCCCAGGGCCAAGCAGAATATACTAGAGCATAGTAAAACTCGGATATCCCTGGTTTTGCAGTGTAAAACGCAAAAGTAAAGAAAGAATAGCCTAACCTGCCA
>NW_016920821.1:0-9413 GCF_001483705.2 Eufriesea mexicana
GTATCATTCACCACAATGATGTGGATTTCTGCGCACAACTCCACCCTAGTACATTCGGCTTGCATTTGTGGGGCAAGCAACAGCGGCCTCGTGCTGTTAGGTAACGTTAGGTTTCGTTTGGTTACGATGCATTTGTCTATGTTAAAATAGGATACTTTGACCTTAGTGCTATACACTGTTATTCGGTGGACTTCTGCGCTCCGGTGTGCTCCAGTATCTTCCGCTCTGCCCTGGGGTAGGCAGAAATAGTGGTCTCGGCACGTTAGGTTGAGCTATGCTACGTGCGGTAGTGTTACGTTTGTGACGTTAGGATGGGTTAGCTTAGAATTGGAGCTATACACACTTATCCGCGGATTTCTGCGCTCTACTGTGTTCTAATGTTTCCTGCCTGGGTCCGTGGAGGCAAGCAATAGTAATCGCGGAACTTTATATTGTGTTATGTTACCTTTGGTTAGGTTAGGATAGGTTAAGTTCGGTCAAGTTAGCTTTCTCTTTCATGCTATGCACTGCTGGTCGGAGTATTTCTGCGCACTACTATGCTCTAGTGCACTCTGCTTGCCTCTGGGGATGCCTGCAGTAGGGGTCACGGCACTTAAGGTTGAGTTTATGTACGTTTGCTAATGAAACGTTTGGTTAAGTTAGGATAGAGTTGCTTTGAATTTTATGACCTACACTGTTATTCGGTGGGTTTCTGCGCTCTGCATTACACTACTATACCCTGCACGCAGCTAGGAGCGAGCAATGGTGGCCGTGGCACCTTAGGTTGAGATATGTTGCCATTGGTTATGTTAGGTTATGCTATGTTTGGTTAGGATAACACAGACCCGCGTGCTATACACGGTTTTTCGGTAGGTTTCTGTGATCTACTGTGCTCTACTACATTTTGCTTGGGTCTCCGGGGTCCATCAATATTTGTCTCGTCATGTTAGGTTGAGTTAGGCTACGTTTGTTTGTGCCACGTTTAGCTATGTTGGGACTGGCTACTACGACTTTTGTGCTTTAAACTGCTTTTCGGCGTATTCCTTCGACCTTCTGTGCTCTACTACACTCTGCTCTGCTCTGGGGAGGCCAGAGTATGTGCTCTAATATACCCTGCGTGGCTCTGGCCATGCCAGCAGTATTGTTCTTGTCACGTTGCGCTTAGATACACTACGCTTGTATCGGTAAGGTAAGGACAGGTTATGTCAGGATATGTTTGACTCTTCTGCTATTCACTGCAATGAGGTGGATTTCAGCGCGCTACTGTGCCCTAGTACATTCTCCTTGTCTCTGTGGAGACCAGCAGTATTGGTCTCGTCATCTTAGGTTGAGTTAAGCTTCGTTTGAGTACGTTACGTTTGGCTAGGTTAGGATATGCTACTTTGACTTTTGTGCTATTCACTGCTATACATCTCGGGACGTTAAATTGAGTTTGGCTGCGTTTGCTTATGATATCTTTGGTTAGGCTAGGATGGGCCAGTTTACCTTTTGTGCTATACACAGCTATTCGATGGATTTCTGCGCTCTATTGCGCTCTAATATGCTCTGCTTGGCTTGGGAGGCCAGCAATATTGGTCTCTTCACGTTATGTTGTGTTATACTACGTTTGGATAGGTTAGGTAATGCCATGTTCTGTCTGGATATGTTTGACTTTTGTGCTACACACTGCAATGCGGTGGATCTCTGAGCTATGCTGTGCTCCGGCATCTTCTGCTTGGCGCATGGGAGGCCAGCAGAAGTGGTCTCGGCACGTTAGGTTCGAATATGCTACGTTCGGTTAAATTACGTTTGGGAGGTTTGGACAGGGTAGTATGAACTCTTGTGCTATACACTCCTACCCGCAAACTTTGGGCTCTGCTGTGTATATTCTGCTTTCTGCATGGCCCGGAGTAGGTCAGAAATAGCAGTCTCGGCACATTAGCTTGAGACAGTTTACGTTCGGCTAGGTGAGGTTAGGTCAAGCTCGGACGCGTAACATAGACCTTCGTACTATACACTGCTGTTCGGTGTATCCTGCGCTGTACTGTGCCCTACGAAATTATGCTTAGCCCTCGGAATGCCAGCAATATTGGTCTCGGCATGTCAGGTTGAGTTATGTTACGTTTGGTTAGTACAGGTTGCGCCAGGGTTGATCATGGCATCCTCGGCTTGTGTGCCATATGCTGCTATTCTGTCGATTTCTGCGTTCAACATTTCTTCAATATACTCTGCTCTCCACAGGGGAGGCAGACAATAGTGGCCGTGGCACATTAGGTTGTGTTATGTTACCTTTGTTCGAGTTAGGTTAGTCAAGCTCAGTTAGGATAGTTATGACTTTCGTGCTATACGCTATTGTCCGGTGGATTCCTGTAATCTACCGTGCTCTAGTATACCCTGCTTGGCTCCGGGCAGGCCAGGAGCAGTGGTCGCGGCATGTTACTTTGAGCTATACTATGTTTCGTTTGGTTAGGTTAGGGCAGGTTAGGTTACGATATCTGCGGCTTTCGCTCAATTCACTGCGACGCGGTGCATTTCTGCGCACTGCAGAGATCCAGTACATTCTGCCTGCCTCTGTGGGCCAGGAATAGTGGTCTGGTGATGTTAGGTTGAGTTAGGCAACGTTTGGGTATGTTTCGTTTGGCTAGGTTGGGACAGGCTACTTTGAGTTCAGTGCTATTCACTGTTATACGGCGGATTTCTGCGTTCTAGCGTGCTCTAATGTGCTCTGCCATACCCCGGGGAGGCCACCAATATTAGTCTCGTCACGTTATGTTGAGTAACTCTATGTTTGAGTAGGTTAGCTAAGGCCAGGTTATGTCAAGCTGTGTTTGACTTTTGTGGCATAAAATGCATTGCGTGGATTTCTGCGCTCCGCTGTCTTCTAGAATATTCTGCTTTGCTCTGGTGGGGCCAGCAATAGGGGCCTCGTCTCGTTAGGTTCAGCTATGCCACGTTTGGTTATGTTACGTTTGGGGAGGTTAGGAGATGATAGTTGTGGATTTTTGCTAAAAACTGCTATCCTCCTATGTCTGCGCTCTACTACGTGCTAACATTTTCTGCCTAGCTCTTGGTGGAAAGTAATAGTGGTCTCGTCACTTTAGGTTAGATATGTCATGTTCCGTTGAGGAATGTTGGGATGGTTTGGTTAGGATTTCTTTGGCTTTTGTGATATGAACTGCTACTCGGTCGGTTCCTGCGCTCTTCATTGCTCTACTATACTCTGCTCGACTCTGGCAAGGCGAGTAATAGTGGTCGTGGCGCATCTGGTTGTATTAGGTTAGACTAAGTTTGGTCAGGATAGCTTAGACTGTCGTGCTATGCACTCTTATCAGGGGGATTTCTGAGATCTACTGTGCTCTACTACATTATGCTTGGCTCTGGTGAGGCCAGGAGTTGTGATTATGCACGTTACGTCATGATATGCTACGTTTTCTTAGGTTTGGTTAGGTCAGGTTCGGTTGGGATATTTTCGATTTTTGCGCTATACACTGCTATTCGTTGGATTTCTGCGTTCTACGTTCCTCTACTGTACCATGCTCTACTCTGTGGGGCGAGCAATTGTGGCCGTGGCGCGTTAGGTTGTGTTATGTTGCGATTGGTTAGCTAAGGTTAGGCTTTCTTTGGATAGGATAATCTCAACTTGCGTGGTATAAACTGTTAATCGGTTGCTTTGTGTGATCTACTGTGCTCTAGTGCATACTGCTTTGCTTGGGAAGGCCAGAAGCAGTGGTCACGGCACGCTGTATTGAGAAATGCTACGTTTTGGTGGGTTCGGTTTGAATGTCCACGGCCTTTTCGCAATTAACAGCAATGTGGTAGATTCCCGCGCACCGCTGTGCTCAAGTCCACTCAGCTTGCCTCTTTTGAGGACAGATATAGTGACCTCATCATGTTAGGCTGTGTTATGTTACGTTCGTATATGTTACGTTTGACTGGGTTGGGAGAGGCTACTTTGACTTCTGTGCCGTATACTGTTATTCCCCCGATTTCTGCACTCTAATGTGCTCTAACATGCTCTGCTTAGCTCTGGCGAGGCCTGGGGCAGTGGCCGTGGCACGTTATGTTGGGAGATGCTGCGTTTCGTTAAGTAAGGTTAGGTTAGGATGTCTTCGACTTTTGTGCCATTCACTAAAATGCGGTGGATTTCTGCGCACCGCTGTGCTCTAGTACATTCTGCTTGCCCCTATGGGGGCAGAAATAGTGGTCTCGCTATGTTAGGTAGAGTTAGGCTGCGTTGAGGTATGTTATGTTTGACTAGGTTAGGATTGGCTACTTTGAAATTTGAGCTTTTCTCTTCTATTCGGCGGATTTCTGCCATATAATGAGCTCTAATGTACCCCGCATGGCTCTGTGGATGCCAGCAGTATTGTTCTCGTCACGCTGTGTTTAGGTACACTACGTTTGGGTAGGTAAGGTAATGTCGGGTTATGTCAGCATATGTTTGACTTTAGTTCTATGCACTGCAATGCGGTGGATTTTCGCGCTCTGCTGTGCTCTAGTATATTCTGCTCGGCTCTGCGGAAGGCAGCAGTAGCGGTCACGGAACGGTAGGTTGATTTAGGCTATGTTTGGATATGATCCATTGGTTTGGGTTAGGTATGGGTTGCTTTGACTTTTCTGATATACACTGCGATTCTATGGATTTCTGCGCTCTACTCTCCACTAACGCATTCTGTTCGGCTCTGGCGAGGCCGTCAATGGCGTTCGCGGCACGGTAGCTTAAGCTACGTTACGTTTGGTTATGTTACGGTTGGTTAGGTCGGGAGAGTGTAGGCTTGACTTTTGTGCTTTGGTCCGCTATTAGGTGGATCTCTGCACCCTACAATGCTCTAATATTATCAGCTTGCCTATGGGAAGGACTGCAATAGTGGTCTCGGCTCGTTATGTTCATTCAGGTTACGTTCGGTTAGGTTGTGTTTGGCTATATTGGGCTAGGATAGCGTTAACTCTTGTGGTTTACACTGCTATTCGGTGTATTCCGGCTATCTACTCTGCTCTGGCAAGTCACCGTTGGCACTGTGGAGGGCAGCAATAGACGTCCCGACACGTTTGGTTGGGCAAGGTTACGTTTGCTTTTGTTACAATTGGAAACGTTAGGAGAGGATAGCTTTAACTTTGGCGCTATAGACCGCTATTAGGTGTATGTTTGCGCCCTACTTGGCTCTAGTGCCTCCAGCTTGGCTCTGGGGAGGCCAGGAATAGTGGCCTCCGCAAGTTACGTTGAGTTAGGTTACGTTCGGATCGGCTGGGTCAGGCTAAGCTTGGTCAGGGCAGCTATAAATTTTGTGCTGTACACGTCTATTCGGTGGATTTCTGCGCTCTACTGTGCTCTAGTATGTTCTGCGTGGCTCTATGGATGGCAGTAACAGCGGTCGCTGCACGTTAGATTGAGTCACGCAATGCTCGGTTATGTCCCGTTTGCTTGGGTTAGGCTTACGTAGCTTTGACTTTGCTGATATACACCTCGATTCATTGGATCTCTGCGTTCTACTCTCCACTAACCTGCTCCGTTGGTTCCGGCGGAGGCCAGCAGTAGTTGTCGCGGCGGGTTAGTATGAGTTAAGCTTCGTTCGGTTATGTTACGGTTGGTGAGGTTAGGAGAGGATAGCTTTGACTTTAGTGTTATAGTCGGCTATTAGGTGGATTTCTGCGTACTGCGGTTCTCTAATATCTTCAGCTTGTCTCCGGGATCGCCAGCAGTAGACATCACGGTACATAATGTTCGGTCAGGTTACGTTCTGTTAGGTAGGTTCTGGCTAAGTTTGGACAGGCTGGCAATAACTTTAGGGCTGTACACTGATATTCGCTGGATCTCTGCGCTCTAATGTGCTATAGTACGTTCTGCTTGGCTATGAGAAGGCCAGCAATAGTCTCGACACGTTGTGTTTCGTCTGGTTACGTTGGGTTGCGTTGGGATTGGACAAGTTTAGTTAGCATAGCTTCAACCTTTTTGCAGTTCACTGTTTTTCGGTGGACCTCAGCACTCCACTGCGCTCTAGTATGTCCTGCTTGCCTGCGAGGGGAGGGTGGCTATAGCGTTTTCTGCAAGTCATGCTGCGTTAGGCTATGTTTGGTTGTGCCCTGCTTGTCTGGGTTAGGCCTACGTAGCTTCTACTTCACTGATATGCACTGCGATTCTATGGATTTCTGCGTTCTACTCTCCAATAATGTGTTCTGATTGGCCCTGGGGATGCCAGAAATAGTGGTCGCAGCACGTTAGGATGAGTAAAGCGAAGTTTCGTTATGTTACAATTGATTAGGTTAGGAGAGGATTGTTTTGACTTTAGCGCTATAGTCTGTGATGAGGTAGATTCCAGCGATCTGCAGTACTCTATTGTGTTCGGCTTGACTCTGCGAAGGCCAGAAATAGTGGTATCAGCGTGTTATGTTTAGTCAGGTTACGTTCGGTTAGGTACGGTTAAGCTAAGTTTGGTTGGGATAGCTTTAACTTCTGTGCTATACACTACTATTCGGTGTATTTCTGCTCTCTACTGTGCTGCAGTATTTCCAGCTTTGCACTGGGAAGGACAGCAATAATGGTCGCGGCACGATTGGTTGAGTTACGCCACGTTTGGTTATGTTACGTTTGGTTAGGTTTGGAGAGGCTAGATTTGACTTTAGTGCTATTGCCTGCTATTAGGTGGATTACTGCGCCCTACAGTGATCTAATGCCTTCAGCTTGGCACTGTGAATGCCAGCAGCAGTGGTCTCGGCACTTTATGTTTTGCCACGTTTCGTTCGGGTGGGCTGGGTTGGGCTAAGTTTACCTAGGAGAGCTTTAACCTTTGTGCTGTACACCGCTTCTCATAGATTTCCGCGCTCTACTGTGCGCTGGTGTGTCCTGCTTCGCCCTGGGAAGGGCGGCAATAGCCGTCTCAGCAATTTAAGCTCTGTTAGTCTACTATTGGCTATTTCCAGTTCGTCTTTGTTACGATACGGTTGCTTAGAAGTTTCTGATATTTACTTCAGTCGTACGGATTCCTACGCGCTTGTCTCTACTAATGCGGTCTGCTTGGCTCCGGGGAGGCCAGCTGTAGTGGTCACGGAACTCATGGTTTAGTTAGGTTACGTTTGGTTATGCTACGATTGGTTAGGTTAGGAGATGATAGCTTTGACTATAGTGTTATAATTTGCTATTAGGTGTATCGCCTCGCCCTACCGTGCTCTAATATCTACAGCTTTGGCCTGGGAAGGACAGCAATAGTGGCCTCGGCTCTTTATGTTGGGACAGGTCACGTTCGTTTGGGCTGGGTTATGCTAAGTTTGGCTAGCAGAGCTCTGACTTCTGTGCTATACATTGCTGTTCTTGGACTTCTGCGCTCTACTGTGCCCTAGTATACCCTGATTGGCTATGATGAGGGCAACCATAGCGGTCTCGGCACGTTACGTTGTGTAAGGCTACGTTTGACTATCTGCTGCTCGTCCTTGTTAGGTCTGGGTACCATTGATTATTCTGATATGCACTACGATTCTACGGATTTCTGCGCTCTTCTCTCCTCCATTAAGCTTTGCTTGGCACTGTGGAGACCAGTACTACTATTCGCGGCAGGTTAAGTGGATTTAGACTAATTTTGGTTTGGTTAGGTTAGTATGGGTTAGGCTAGGATAGCTCTCTCATATGTGCACAACACTGATATTCTATGGCCTTCCGTGCTGTACTGTGCCCTATCATATTATGCTCGTCTCCGGGGAAGACAGCAATGGTGGCTTCGGCATGCAGGTTTGAGTTAGGTTACGCATGGCTTGGCTATGTTCCGATATGTTTGGTGAGGATAACTTCAACTATTGTGCTACACACTGCTATTTGGTGGACTCCTGCGCCCTTCATTACCCTACTACACTCCTCTTGGCACACTGGAGGCCAGCCATAGCGGTCGTGCCTCGTTAAGTTGTGTTAGATGACGTTGGGTTGGGTTATGTAACGACATGTTTTGTCTGGATTGAATTGACTTTTGTGCTATGCACCGTTATTTGGGGGTTCCTGCCCCTACCGTGCTCTGCTGCATTCTCTTTGGCTCTGAGGAGGGCAGCAATTGTTGTCGCGGCACGTTATGCTTAGTTTGCTTTCAGGTTATGGTATGTTAGTCTGGGTTAGGTATGGGTATCTCTCGCACATCTGCTGTACACTGCGGTTTTATGGATTTCTGCGCTCTACTCTCCTCTAATGCGTTCTGCTTTGCTCTGTGGATGCCAGCAATAGAGGTATCGGATAGTTATGTTTAGTTATTTTACGTTCTATTGGGTCGTGGTCTGTCTGGTTTGGTTAGAATGAATTCGACTTTTGCGCTATACACTGCTATTCGGTGGATTTCTGCGATCTACGTTGCTCTACTATACTCTGCTCAGCTGTCAGCAGGCCAGCAATAGTGGTTGTGGCCCGTTAGGCTGGGTCAGGTTGTCTGGTAATGTTAGGTTAGGCTAAGTTTGGCTAGGAACGCTTTGACTTTCGTGCTGTAAACTGTTATTCGTTGGATTCCTGCGATCTAGTGTGCTCTAATATGTCCTGCTTGGCGCTGGGGAGGCCAGAAGTATAGGTCTCGTCACATCACGATTAGTTACTCTACGTTCGTATAGGTTAGGTAAGGACAGGCTATGCCCCTGTATGTCTGTCTTTTGTGGCATTGACTGCTATGCGGTGGCTCTCTGCGCACTACTGTGCTCCAGTACACTCTACACGTCTCTGTGGAGGTCAGCAATATTTGCCTCGTAATGGTTGAGTTAGGTTGAGTTACGGTACGTTTCGTTGTATTAAGTAAGGGTGAGCTTGGTCACGTTAACATATGCTATCATGCTATACACTGCAATTCGGAGTATTTCTGCGCAGTACTGAGGTCTGCTGTATTATGCTAAGCCCTGGGAGTGCCACCAATAGCGGCCATGGCACGATACGTTGAGGTAGGCTACGTTTGGGTGGGTTACGCTAGCTTTGGTTTGGTCTGGATTTATATGACTTTTGCTCTGTACACTGCCATTCTGTGTCCTTCTGCGCCCTAATGTCGTCTAGTAGGTTCAGCTCGGCTCAGTAGAGGACTGCAATAGTGGTCGGGGTACGTCAGGTTTTGTTATGCTTCGTTTGGTTATGTTTGGTTGTGTCAGGATCGGTCAGGTTAACTCCGACCTTCGAGCTACACACTGCTATTCGGAGCATTCCTGCACTCGTCTGTGCTCTACTATTTTCTGCTTGTCTCTAGGGGTGCCAACAATAGTTGCGGCTCTTTATGTTGAGTTGGACTACGATTGATTATGTTGTGTAAGGTTATGTTTGGTTAGGTTGGCCACGACCTTACTGCTATACACTATTATCTGGCCGGTGCGTGTGATCTACTGTTCTCTATGGTATTCTGCTTGTCACCACGGAGACAGGCAGCATGTGATCGCGGCACGCTCTGTCGTGTTACGCTACGTTTGGTTAGGTTAGGTTATGTCAGGTTATGTTATGATATCTACGATTTCCG
>NW_016920822.1:0-258 GCF_001483705.2 Eufriesea mexicana
GCCCCAACCTTGCCTGGCCTGACCTGACCTGGTGTGACCTGACATGACATGACCTGATCTGAAGTTATCTGACCTGAACTGACCTGACCTGACCAGACATGATCTGGCCTGGTCTGACCTTACCGGACCTGACCTATACTGACCTAACCTGACCTGACCTGACCTAACCTGACCTGACCTGACCTAACCTGACCTGACCTGTCCTGGGCTGAACTTACGTGACTGATCTGACCTGACCTGACCTGACCTGACCATATA
>NW_016920822.1:332-566 GCF_001483705.2 Eufriesea mexicana
CTGACCTGACCTGACCTGACCTGACCTGACATGACCGGACTGATCTGACCTGTCCTGACCTGTCCTGACCTGACCTGACGTGGCCTGACCTTACCAGACTTGACATGACCTGAGATGACCTGACCTGGCCTGACTTGATCTGACCTGAGCTGACCTGACCATACCTGACCCGACCAGTCATCTCTTGACCTGAACTGAACTGACCTGACTCTTCCAGAGCAGACCTGACCTGAC
>NW_016920823.1:0-567 GCF_001483705.2 Eufriesea mexicana
TAGCTTCAGTAGGAAGCTTGCAGCAGCATCAAAAGTAGCCCACAAAACCGACACATTCTGTCCAATTTTGAACCGCTGTAAAATTCGAACCACGTGACCTACAGCCACACAATTTTCACACATGGTAGGTATGCACCTGAGCATCAGTCTGATTCGCCCCGCAATCGATTCGGCAGCCATGGAAAAATTTTGACTTTATCCATTCGCTGAGACAGACAAATTTTTCGTCCATAAATCAGCAAAAAATCTCGCAAGCTCGAAAGCTCGCGAAACACATACGTACTCATAGTGCACGCTATAAGCTCTAGGATACTCAAAGCTCGCACTCATAGCTTCAGTAGGAGGCTTGCAGCAGCATCAAAAGTAGCCCGCAAAACGGACACATTCAGTCCGACTTTGAAACACCGTAAAATTCGAACCACGTGCCATACAGCCACGCAATTTTCACACATGGTAGGTATGTACCTGAGCATCAGTTTGAGTCACCCCGGCATCGATTCTGCAGCCATGGAAAAATGCTGACTTTTTCCATTCGCCGAGACAGACAAATTTTTCGTCCATAAATCA
>NW_016920824.1:0-3521 GCF_001483705.2 Eufriesea mexicana
CCATCCACCTAACCATACATCCACACACACATCCATAGATCCAAACATCCATACATCCATACATAAATCCATTCGTACATCCGTCCAACCATACATCCATACATCCACACACCCATAAATCCATATAACCATACATCCACCCATCCATACATCCTTACATATATACATCCATGCATACATACATACTGAGATCCGTCCATCCATACCTCTATCCATCCATACATACATGTATCGACACAGCCATCCGTCCATACATCCATCCATCCATACAACCATCCTTCCATACATCCATTCATCCATACATCCACCCATCCATACATCGATCGATCCATACATCCATCCATTCATACATCGACCCAACAATCCATCCATCCATCCAGACATTCATACATACATCAATATATACATCTATACGTACACCAATACTTACATCCATACAAACATCCATACATACATCCCTGCATACATCCATACATTCATCCAGACAGACATCCATACATACATCCATACATACATCCTTTCTTCTGTCCATCCACACATCCGATCATCCACCCAAACATCCATACATCCATGCATCCGTTCAACCATACAGTCGTACATACATACATCGATACATACATACATCCATACATACATAACTCAAATACATCCATACATTAAAACATACATACATACATACATCCATACATTCATACGACCAACCATCCATACATCGATCGTTCCATACATCCATAGATCCATACATCGATCGATCCATACATCCATCCATCCATACTTCAACCCACCAATCCATCCATCGACCCATACATCCATACAAACCACAATACATACATCCATACATACAACCATACATTCTTCCATACATACATCCATACATGCATCCATCCATCAATCCAGCAATCCATCATTACTTCCGTACATACATCTATACATACATCCATCCATCCGTACATCCATACATATATAAATCCATACATCCATACACCCGTTCTTCCATACATTCGTACATCCGTACATCCATACACCCATACATCCATACATCCGTCCATACAAACATACACCCGTACATACGTCCATCCATACCTCAACACATCCATACATCCATCCATCCATACAACCATTCATCCATACATACATCCATACATATATGAATGCATACATTCATACATCCGTACATCTGCCCATCCATAGATCCACCCATCCATACATCCATCGATCCATAAACATATCCATTCAGACACCCATCCATGTATACATCCATACATCCATCCATCCATACATCCATCCATCCATACATCCATCCATCCATACATCCATACATATATGAATGCATACATTCATACATCCGTACATCTGCCCATCCATAGATCCACCCATCCATACATCCATCGATCCATAAACATATCCATTCAGACACCCATCCATGTATACATCCATACATCCACACGACCATGCACCCATAAACCCGTCCTTTCGTACCTCCATCATTCGATACAACCATCCATCCATACATCCATACATATATGAATCCATACATCCATACGTCCGCACATTCGTCAACCCGTACCTCAATCCATCCACACTTCCGCCCATGCGTACAGCCATCCATCCATACATACATCCATACAAACATCCATACTTCCAAACATCCCTCCATCAAAACATCCACCCATACAAACATCCATCGATCCATTCGTCTTTCCATCCATGATTCCATCAACCAATCCATCCATCCATCCATGCATCCATACACACATCAATACGCAGATCCATACATACAGGCATACATTCATCCATGAATACATCCATACATACATTCTTACATACATAACTCAAATGCATCCATAAATTCAAACATACATACATACATACATCCATCCATCGATACATTCATCCATACATCAATCCACCAATCCATCCATCTATACATCCATACATCCGAAGATCCGACCATCCATACCTCTATGCATCCATACATCCATCTATCGATACTGCTATCCATTCATACATCCATCCAACCATACATCCTCCCATCCATCCCCCCATCCATACATCGATCGTTCCATACATCCATAGATCCATTCATCGAAATACATCGATCGATCCAGACATCCATCCATCCATATATCAACCCACCAAGCCATCCAACCATCCATATATGCATATAAACAACAATACATACATCCATACATACACCCATACATTCATCCATACACACATCCATACATACATCCATCCATGAATCCATCCATCCTTACACCCATACATCCATACATCCAAACATCCATACATAAATACGTCCATGTACCCATACATCCGTACATACGTCCATCCATTCCGCAATCCATCAACACATCCATCCATCCATACATGCACCCATCCATACATCCATCGACCCACTCATCTATTCATACATACATCCATAAATATGTACACCCATACGTCCATACATCCATACATCCATAAATCCGTCCAACCATACAACCATACATCCATACATACATCCATTCGTACATCCACACATCCATATATCCTCCGTTTCATACATTCATCGATCCATAAATCAATCCATTCATACACCCATCCATTTATACTTCCATATATCCACACGTCCATACACACATAAACCCGTCCATTCGTACATCCATCATTCGATACATCCATACATCCATACATCCATACATAAATAAAACCATACATCCATAAGTCCGTACTTTCGTCCATCAGTACCTGAATCCATCCACACTTCCAGCTATCCATACAGCCATCCATCCACACATACATCCTTACATACGTCCATACTTCCATACATCCATCCATCCAAACATCCACCCATCCATACATACATCGATCCATACATCCTTCCATCCATACATCCATCCACCAATCCATCCATCCCGCCATGCATCCATACACATATCAATACACAGATCCATACATACACCTTTACATTCATTCATACATACATCCATACATGCATACTTACGTATATCCATACATACATCCATACATACATCCTCACAAACATCCATACATACACCCACACACTTCCATACATACATCCATTCATACATACATACATACATCCATACACAAATCCATACATACGCCCCTCCATACACGCATCCATACATCCATACATATATCCGTTCATATATCCATTCATATATCCATGCATACATCCATACATACATCCTTACATACATCCATGCATACACAAATTCATCCATACAAACATCCATACATACATCGATGCATACACCCATATATACATCCATACTTCCATACATGCGTACATCCATACATACATAACTCAAATACATTTATACATTCGAACATCCATACATACATACATCCGTACATTCATACATCCATCCATTCATACCTCCATCCATCCATACATCAATACATCCACACACCCATACATCCGTAAGTCCGTCCACCCATACACTCATCCATCCATACATACATCCATTCATACGTGCACAAAAACATCCATACATACATCCATACACACACCC
>NW_016920825.1:0-1360 GCF_001483705.2 Eufriesea mexicana
AAATGTCTATAAAATTGAATTTTCCGGCCAGATTCAGTAGCATTGCAATGGTTATAGCTTGCCGACATAATCTTTCCTACTTGTTTATGCAAGAAAGTTAGCTCACCACGATATTAGTCAAAAATGTCAATAAAATTGAATTTTCCTGCCAGATTCTATTGCATTGCAATGATTATTGCACGCCGATATAATCTTTCCTTCTTGTTTCTGCAAAAAAGTTAGCTCACCACATTAGTCGAAAATGTCAATAAAATTGATTTTTCCAGCCAGATTCTTAGGCATTGCAATGCCAATAGCACGCCAATAGAATCTTTCCGCCTTATCTACGCAAGAAAGATAGCTCACCACGACATTAATTGAAAAGATATTAGTAAAAATGCCAATAAAATAGAATTTCCCAGCAAGATTCTACAGCATTGCTATGGCAATAGCAAGCCAATAGAATCTTTCCTCCTTATTTATGCAAGAAAGTTAGCTCACCTAGATATTAGTAAAAAATGTCAATAAAATTGAATTTTCCAGACGGATTCTTCTGCACTGCGGTGGCCATAGCACTCCAAAAGGATTTTTCCTCCTTACGTATGTAAAGAAGTTGGCTCACCACGATATTAATCGAAAACGTCAATAAAATTTAATTTTCGAACAACATTCTATATCATTGCAATGTCTATAGCACGCCAATAGAATCTTTCCTCCGTATTTATGCAAGAAAGTTAGCTCTCCACGATATTAGTCAAAAACGTCAATAAAATTGTATTTTCCTGCCAGATTCTGCTGCATTGCAATGGCTATAGCGCTCCAGGTGGATCTTTCCTCCTTACTTAGGGAAGGAAGTTAGCTCACCGCGTTATTAGTCGAAACTTTCAATAAAATTGAAGTTTGCAGACATATTCCAGAGCATTGCGGTGCCTATAGCACGCCATGAGGTTCTTTCCTCCTTACTTATGCAAGGAAGTTGGCTCGTCACGACGTTAGTCGAAAATGTCAATAAAATTGAATTTTCGAGCAAGATTCTATAGCATTGCAATGCCTATAGCATACCAACAGAATCTTTCCTCCTGATATATGGAAGAAAGTTAGCCCACTACGATATTAGTCGAAAATGTCAATAAAATTGAATTTTCCAGCCAGATTCTACAGCATTGCAATGGCTATAGTACGCCAAAAGGATCTTTCCTCTATAATTATGCAAGGAAGCTAGCTCACCACGATATTAGTCGAAACTGTCAAAAAATTGATCTTTCCAGGCCGATTCTGAAGCATTGCAACGGCTACAGCACGCCGAAAGTATCTTTCATCCTTACTTATGCAAGGAAGTTGGCTCACCACGATATTAGTCAAAAATGTCAATAAAATAGAA
>NW_016920826.1:0-375 GCF_001483705.2 Eufriesea mexicana
CCCATCCATACATCGATCGCCCCATCCATCCATCCATCCATACAACCACCCACCAATCTGTCCATCCATTCATACATCAATACATATATCCACACATACAGCCATACATTCATCCATATATACATCCATACATACACCCTTACATCCATCCACCCGTTCATCCATACATATATACATCCATACATCCATACATCCGTAGATCCGTCCATCCATACCTCTATCCATCCATACACCCATCCATCCATACATCCATCGATCCATACATACATCGTTCCATACATATATACATCCATACATCCATCCACCAATCCTTCAATAAATCAATACATCCATACATACACCAATACACACATACATACATATACATCCATACAT
>NW_016920827.1:0-628 GCF_001483705.2 Eufriesea mexicana
TATGGTAGCTTTTGCTTTGGTGCTGTGCACTGCAATTCGTTGGATTTGAGAGCTCAACGGGGCGCTAGTATTTTCTGCTTGTCTATGTGGAGGGCAGCAATAGTCGTCATGGATCGTTAGGTTAAGATATATTACGCTTGGGAACGGTACGTTTGTGTGGGGCGGGTTAGGAGATCCCTGACCTTTCCGCTATGCACTGCCATTCTATGGACTTTTGTGCACGACGCCCATCTAATATGTTCTGTTTTGCGATGCAGAAGCCTGCAATAGTGGACTTAGCTCGTTAGGTTTAGATATTCTACGCTTTTTCATGTCAGGGTAGGTTAGGTTCGGTCAGGATATCCCTGACTTTGGCGCTACACAATGCTATTTGGAGGCTTCCCGCGTTCTACTTTGCTCTAGTACATTCTTCATGGCCCTGGCGAGGCCAGCAATAATGTTCGCGGTACGTATGGGTACGTTACGTTACGTTAGCTTTGGTTAGGTTAGGACAAGTTTGGTTGGGATACAAGTTTGGTTGGGATAGCTTTGACATTTGTGATATACACCGCTTTTCGTTCGATAACTGTGCACTGCGTTGCTCTACTGGCATCTGCTTGCCCCTTGGGAGGCCAGCAATAGTGTCCGT
>NW_016920828.1:0-1657 GCF_001483705.2 Eufriesea mexicana
CATGGCTTTTCGGTGGGTTCCTGCGCTCTACATTACTCTAACGTGCTCTGCTTGGCTCTGGGGCGGTTTCTTTTGCGTATTTTAATGTTGGTTTTGTTAGGAGAGGATGTCTTTGACTTTAGTGCCGTAGTCAGATGCTAGGAAGATTTCTACGCTCTACATGCTCTAATGCTTTCAGCGTGGCTCTGACAAGCCCAGCAACTGTGGTCTCTGCACTATATATTGTGTCAAGTTACGTTCGGTTATGTTGGTTTAGGCAACGTTTGGTCAGGATAGTTTTATCTTTTGAGCTGTACACTGATATTCGGTGAATTTCTGTGCTCTGCTGTGCTCTAGTATGTACTGCCTGGCTCTGGAGAGCGCAGCAATAGTGGTCTCAGCTCGTTTGGTTATCTCAGGCTATGTTTGGTTATGTCCTGTTGGTTTGGGTTAAGTTTGGGCACCAATGACTTTTCCGATATACAACGCGTCTCTATGGATTTCTGAGTTGTACTCTCCACTAATGTGCTCTGCGTATCTCAGGGGAGGCCAGCATTTGTGGGCGTGTCACGTTAGGTTGTGTTAGGCTACGTTCTGGTATGTTATGGTTGGTTAGGTTAGGAGAGGATAGGTTTGACTTTAGTACTATAGTCTTCTATAAGGTGGATTCCTGCGGCCTACAGTGAGCTAATATCTTCAGCTTGGCTCTGGGAAGTCCAGCAATAGTGTCCCCGGCACTTTATGCTGTGTCAGGTTACGTTCTGCTTGGTTGGGTTAGGCTGAGTTTGGTCAGGATTGCTTAAACACTTGTGCTACGCACTGCTTTTCGTTGGGCTTCTGCGCTCTACTGCGCTATAGTGTGACCTGCTTGGCTCTGGGGAGGGCAGCAATGTTGGTCTCGGCACGTCAGGATGTGTTAGGTCACATTTGTTACGTTACGCTTTGTCAGGTTGGGATGGGACGGCTATGACTCTTGTTCAGTACACTGTTATTCGGTGGATTTCTGCGCTCTACAATGCTCTACTAAACTCTGCTCGAATCTCGGGTTGCCAGGAACAGCGGTCGCGGTACGTTAGGTTGAGTTTCGTTACGTTTGCTTATTTTAGGTTAGGCTACGTTTGGTTAGGATAGCTTTGACATTCGCGCTGTACACAGGCGTTAGAATTCCAGCTGTCTGCTGTTGTCTATTATGCCCTACTTTGCTCTAGAGAGGCCAGCAATCGCGGTCGCGGCACGTTCGGTTGTGTTATGTTATGTATGGTTATGTTACGATTGGTTAGGTTAGGAGGGTATAGCTTTGTCTTTAGTGCTGTATTCTGCTATTAGGTGGACTTCTGCACCCCACAGTGCTCTTTTTTTCAGCTTGCCTGTGTCAAGGCCAGCAAGCGTAGTCTCGGCAAGTTATGTTCAGTCAGGTAACGTTCGTATAGGATGGGCCAGGCTACGTTTTGCCAGGATAGCTTTAAGTTCTGTGCTGTACACGGATACTAGGAGGATATCTGCGCTCTACTGGGCTCTAGTAAGACCTGCTTGGCTCTGGGGAGGCAGCAACAGCGGTCCCGGCACGTTCGGTTGAGTTAGGCTATGTTCGGTTATGTTCAATTTGTTTGTGTTGGGTTTGGGTAGCTTAGGCGTTCCTGATATACACTGCGATTCTATTAGTTTCTGCATCCCAGTC
>NW_016920829.1:0-569 GCF_001483705.2 Eufriesea mexicana
AAATAAATAAATATACCTAAATATTAAACCTACGTATGCATATAATAGATAGTAATTGCAATTTTACAATGAAAATAATGAATTGTATATGCAAAAAATAATAATCAAAATACTAAATAAACGCCCAAATAATTACACATATTTAAAATATTGAACTAAATATAAAAATTCTGAAACTCTCATAAATATGCAATATTCTTTATTATATAATAATGATATCATAAAGAAAAATATAAAGATAATATTTTCTGGACATATGATAGTTACCAGAACTCAACAAATATTCGGTATAGTTATTGAAATAATTTCTTGCTACTAAAACGATTACCTAATACATTATCTAATACATATACATACCTAATTCCCTTCTACATTTCAATATTATTAACACTGAAACCACCCTAAATATAATAATATTTACACCCTAAATAAATAAATATACCTAAATATTAAACCTACGTATGCATATAGTAGATAGTAATTGCAATTTTACAATGAAAATAATTAATTGTATATGCAAAAAATAATAATCAAAATACTAAATAAACGCCCAAATAATTACACATATT
>NW_016920830.1:0-345 GCF_001483705.2 Eufriesea mexicana
GTTATGATTCGTTGGGCTTCATTAGGTTTGGTTACGTTCGTTTGGGTCAGGTTTGGATAGCTTCGTCCTTTCTGCCCTACGCTGCGAATCTTTAGATCACTGTGCTCTACTCTCCTGTAATATGTTCTGCTTGGCATTGTGGAGGCTAGCGACAGTGATTGCGGCACATTAGGTTCAGTTAGGTTACGTTCGGTTGTGTTACCTTTGGTTTAGTTGTGATAGGATGGATATGAATTTTGTGCTACACACTGCTATGTGGTGGGCTCATACGCTCTATTGTGGACAGGTACGTTCTTCTTCGATCTCTGGAGGCCAGCAATATCGGTCTCTGCATGTGAGGTTTGT
>NW_016920831.1:0-489 GCF_001483705.2 Eufriesea mexicana
TCTGTGGAGGCCAGCAATAGTACTCGCGGCACGATAGTTTGAATTACGTAACGATTTGTGAGGTTATGTTAGGTCAGGTTGGCTCCCACTTTTGTGACATACGCTGCTGTTTGTTGGATTTCTGCGTTCGACTGTGCTCTAGTATATTCTAGTATATTCAGCAATATTCGTAAATTGCTCTGTGGTTGTCAGCAATAGTGGTCTGGGCACGTCAGGTTGGGCCATGTTACGTTTGGTTGTGTTTCGCTTGGTTATGTGAGGCAAGGGTAGCTCTGACTTTTGTGCTCTGCACTGCAATCCGATGAAGTTCTGCGCTCTACTGTGACCTAGCTTTCCCTGCTATGCTCTGGAAATTCCAGAAATGGTGGCCGCGGCGGGTTAGGATGAGGTGTGTTACGTTTTGTGAGGTTAGGCTTTTTTTGGTTGGGTTGAGATACCTTTGATTTTCGTGATATGCAATGATATTCTATGGACGTCAGCGCTCTGTTC
>NW_016920832.1:0-564 GCF_001483705.2 Eufriesea mexicana
CAAGTAATAGTGGTCACGTCACGATAGATAGAGTGAGGCTACGTTCGGTTGGGTCAGTTTAGTACATGTTGCGTTAGGATATCATCCTCTTTTGTGCTTTACACTGCTATGCGGCAGATTACTGCGCTCGACTGTGCTCCAGTACTGTCTGCTCGTCCCTGGGGACGCCAGAGGTAGTGGTCGCCGCACGTTTGGCTGGGTTATGTTACGTTCGGAAAGGATAGGTTAGATTAAGTTTGGTAATGGTAGCACCGACTTTTGCGTTATGCACTGCATTGCTGTCGATTTCTGCTCTATACAGTGTCTGATATGTTCTGCGTGGATCGTGGGAGGCCAGCAATAGTGGATAAGGCACGTTTGTTTGAGTTAGGTTACACACGGTGCGGGTAGGTTTGTCTGTGTTAGTCTAGGTTAGCTTTAATGTCTCTGCTGTACGTTGCCATTATATGGACTTCTGCATATTACGCTCCTCTTATAAGTTCTGTTTGGCTATGTGGAATTCAGTAATATTGGAACCGGCTCGTAAGATTTAGTTAGTCAACGGTTGGTTATGTTGGACTAGGG
>NW_016920833.1:0-2631 GCF_001483705.2 Eufriesea mexicana
ATGTCAATAAAATTGAATTTTCCATCCAGATTCTATAGCATAGCGAATGCTATAGCAAGCCAAAAACTTCATACATCCTTTTTTATGCAAGAAAGTTAGCTCACCACGATATTAGTCGAAACTGTAAATAAAATTGAATCTGCCAGGCACATTCTATATCATTGCAATAGTTCTAGCACGCCAAAAGTATATTTCCTCCGTATTTATGCAAGAAATTCAGCACACCACAATATCATACGAAAATGTCAATAATATTGAACTTTCCAGGCAGTTTCTATAGTATTGAAATGGCTATAGCTTGCCAATATAGTCTTTCCTCCTCGCTTATGCAAGAAAGTTAGCTCTACACGGTATTAGTCAAAAATGTTAATAAAGTTGAGTTTTCCAGCCAGATTCTACTGCATTGCAAAGGCTATTGCACTCCGAACGGATCTTTCCTCAGTACCTATGCAAGGAAGTTATCTCACCACGAAAACACGAAATTAGTCGAAAATGTCAATGAAATTGAATTTTCCAGGAAGATTCTATTGCATTGCAATGCCTATATCACGCCAATAGTATCTATCCTACTTATATATGAGAGAAAGTTATCTCACCACCATATTAGCCGAAAATCTCAATAAAACTGAATTTTCCAACCGCATTCTACATCATTGCAATGTCTATAGCAGGCCAAAAGTATATACCCAGCTTATTTAGGCAAGAAAGATACCTCACCACGATAATAGTCGAAACTGTCAATAGTATTGAACTTTCCAACCAGATTCTCTAGCATTGCAAAGCCTATAGCACGCCAATAGAATCTTTCCTCCTTACCTATGCAAGGAAGTTAGCTCACCACGAAATTAGTCTAAAATGTCAATAAAATTGAATTTTCCACGAAGATACAATTGCATTGCAATGCCTATTGCACGCCAATAGGATCTATCCACCTTATATATGCGAGAAAGTTAACCCACCACGATATTAGCCGAAAATCAAAATAAAACTGAATTTTCCAACCACATTCTACACCATTGCAATGTCTAAAGCACGCCAAAAGAATCTACCCTGCTTATTTAGGTAAGAAAGATACCTCACCACGTTAATAGTCGAAACTGTCAATAATATTGAACTTTCCAGCAAGATTCTATAGCATTGCAAAGCCTATAGCACGCCAATACAGTCTTTCCTCCTTGTTTACGCAAGAAAGATAGCTCACCACGATATTAGAGGAAAATGTCAATAAAATTGAATTTTCCAGCAAGATTCTTTGGCATTGCAATGGCAATAGCACGCCAATAGAATCTTTCCTCCTTACCTATGCAAGGAAGGTATCTCACCGCGTAATTAGTCGAAAATGTCAATAAAATTGAATTTTCCAGGAAAATTCTATTGCATTGCAATGCCTATAGCACGAAAATAGAATCTATCCTATTTATATATGCGAGAATGTTATCTCACCACGATATCTGTGGAAAATGTCAATGAATTGAATCTGCCAGGCACATTCTATATCATTGCAATGGCTTTAGCAGGCCAGTAGAAACTTTCCTCCACACTTATGCAAGAAAGGCAGCTCACCACAATATTAGTCGAAGCTGTCAATGAAATTGAACTTTCCAGACAGAATCCAGAGCATTGTAATGGCTATAGCCCACCAATAGGATCTTTCCTCCTTATTTGTGCAAGATAGTTATCTCTCCGCCATATTACTCAAAAATGTCAATAAAATTGAATTTTCCAACCACACTCTATATCATAGCAATGTCTACAGCACGCCAATGGAAACTTCCCTGCTCATTTAGGCAAGAAAGGTAGCTCACCACGATAATAGTCGAAACTGTCAATAATATTGAACCTTCCAGCAAGATTCTATAGCATTGCAAAGCCTATAGCACGCCAATACAGTCTTTCCTCCTTGTTTACGCAAGAAAGATAGCTCACCACGATATTAGAGGAAAATGTCAATAAAATTGAATTTTCCAGCAAGATTCTTTGGCATTGCAATGGCAATAGCACGCCAATGGAATCTTTCCTCCTTGCCTATGCAAGGAAGTTAGCTCACCACGAAATTAGTCGAAAATGTCAATAAAATTGAATTTTCCACGAAGATACAATTGCAATGCAATGCCTATAGCACGCCAAAAGAATCTATCCACCTTATATATGCGGGAAAGTTAGCTCACAACGATATTAGCCGAAAATCTCAATAAAACTGAATTTTCCAACCACCTTCTACGTCATTGCAATGTCTATAGCACGCCAAAAGAATCTACCCTGCTTATTTAGGCAAGAAAGATACCTCACCACGATAATAGTCGAAACTGTCAATAGTATTGAACTTTCCATACAGATTCTATAGCATTGCAAAGCCTATAGCACGCCAATAGCCTCTTTCCTCCTTACCTATGCAAGGAAGCTAGCTCACCGCGTAATTAGTGGAAAATGTCAATAAAATTGAATTTTCCAGGAAGATTCTATTGCATTGCAATGCCTATAGCACGCCAATAGAATCTATCCTACTTATATTTCCAAGAATGTTATCTCACCACGATATCAGTGGAAAATGTCAATAAAATTGAAACCGCCAGGCACATTCTATATCATTGCAACGGTTATAGCACGCCAAAAGCATATTTCCTACTTATT
>NW_016920834.1:0-2665 GCF_001483705.2 Eufriesea mexicana
TATGTATATGGATAGTTACAACTAACAGTGCGGTGCTCAGTACATCCACCAATACAGCAGAATTGGATTATACTATTCCTTGATTATTTAAACTATATACCCACTCTAGAATGACAAAATACAGACCCACAGACAATTGAGATATTAGCAATTTACGACACATTACGGAGTACTCCAACCATCATAGTAATGTAGCCGCTGGACTACTTTGTCCACTGTTAACTTAAATACGAAGGTGATTCTTGCGTAACCTATGTATGGTGCGGTTATGTCTAGTGACATTTACAATTGACAGTACGGCATTTCGTACGTCCACAAACAGCCCACAATTGCCGTCCTCTTATTCTGTTCACTGATGACGTATATACCACAGCAATTGTAGAACGATATATGCTGATCCATTGTCCCTCGAGGTATTAACAATTGACAACACAGCACTGATTACAGTCATCACCACTGTAATATAAACGTCGGACTAATTTGTTCGCTGAGGATGAAATTAATAATTAATTCTGGATTAAGGAATTAATATTGCGGCTATGGCAATTGACATTGAGATTTCTCTGTACGGTAATTAGTAAATACTCCAAGGGAACGCCTCTGCAGTTGAAATTATCTGTTCAGTGACGGTTTAGACCTTATAGCTATTCTAGAATGCAAAGGACAGGTCCATCATACCTTGAGATATTAACAAATAACGATACAGTACTGAGTACAGCCATCATCACAATAATGTTGCTGTTGGACCCATTTCTTCACTGATGGCGTAAATTCCAAAGCATTTCCGGAATAAACAGTGGATTTTACGGTTATGGCTTGAGATATTTCCAATTGACGGCACGGTACGTATTGCATCCAACAATGTAGCACTGTAGCCGTTGGCTTCAAGATTTCCGTGGTGATTTAAATTCTGTAATAATTCTGGGATGACAAGGCATAGATCCAGATTCCTAGAATTGGCAAATGTCGACACAGTACCGAGAACAGCCATCATCACTGTTATGTAGCCGCTGGCCGTCTTTTCTCGGTGATGCTGTGAATTCGAATGTGATCCCTGAATAAACTATTTATAGTCCGGTTACGCAAAGTGATATTCACAAATGAAAGTATGGCATCTAGTACACCTTCCAATAGAGCAGGGTTGATGTGGGATTAAGTAGTTCACTAAAGATGTACATTCCACAGCAGTTATGGAATGAGAAATGAAAGTCCATTATTCCACGAGGCGTCAACAATTGACGACACAGTACTGTGTACATCAATCATCACAGTGATGTAGCCGTTGGAATATTTTGTTGTCTGATGATATCAATATCAAAGCAATTCTGGAATAATCAATGAATATTACTGTTACGGCCTGAGGAATTCCCAATTGACATTACGATAGTTAGTATATCTGCGAACAGAGCACTGCTGCCGTTGGATTAATCTGCTCAATGGTGATATATATTCTAAAACATTCCCAGAGTGGCAAAATACTGGATCAATTCCCCTCGAGATATAAACGATTGACAACAAGGTACTCATTCCGGCCATCATGAAAGTAATGTAAGCGTTGGACTGCTTTGCCACTCATGATGTATAGTCGTAAGAAGTTCTGGAATAGAATACGTATACTATGGTTATGGATAGTAATGCTGCAATTGACAGCACGGTACTCAGTTTATCCAAAGCAGAGTACTGCAGCCGCTGTATTAACCTGTTCAAAGATAATTTCGGTTCCACATCAATTCTAGAATGACGAACGACAGATACACTATACTTCAACACTTTCGCAAATGAGAACGCAGTACTGAGAACAACCATCGTCACAGCACTATGGACGTTGGGTAACATTGTTCACTGATAATGAAAAGTCCAAAGCAATTCTAGTATGGTCAATATATGGTACGGATATGGCATGAGATATTGTCAATAGACGGTAAGTTACCGATCACATTCACCAATATAGCACTGCAACCGTTGGATTCAACTGTTCAATGATGATTTACATTACATAACAGTTGCAGAAATACGAAACACAGGACAAACATCCCATGAGACGTCAACAATTACCACACCCTACTGTATACAACCACCACCACTGTAATGCAGGCGTTGGACTGCTATGTCAACTGATGATGAAAATTCCAAAGCAATTCTGGAATAACCTATGTGTAATACGGTTATGTCAATTGAATCTAACAAATCACAATTCGGCAATAAGAACATCTACCAACGGAGCACTGTCGCATTTGGAATAAGTTGGTCACTGAATATGTTAATTCTACGGAAATTCAACAAAGGGAAGCGCAGATCCATTATCCCTCGAGATATATACCACCGACAACACAGTACAGAGAGCTGCGACCATCACAGTGATGTAGCCGTCGGAATGCTTTCTACACTGATGATGTAAATTACTTAATTATACTGTAACAGCGTGTGCTAACTACAATTATGTCTAGTTACATTTACACGTCTCAGGTAATTAGTACATTTACCAACACAGCACTGTTTCTGCTGGATTAATTTGGTCCCTGGAGGTGTGTACCCTAAAGCAATTGCAGAATGGGAAATGAAGGTCCATTATACCTCGAAATATTAACAATTGACAGCACACTGCTGATTACAGCCATTATCGCAGTAATGTAGACGTTTAAATACTTTGTTTACTGATGATGTA
>NW_016920834.1:5663-17365 GCF_001483705.2 Eufriesea mexicana
TATAGTATCGCTATGGCTGGAGATATTTCCGACTAACAGCATGGTACTTAGTTCACTCAAAAGCAGAGTACTTCAGACGCTGTATTAATCTGCACCAAGATGACTTCGGTTTCATAGCAATTTTAGAATGACAAGCGACGTACCCACTATCTTTAGAGATTTTAGCAATTGACAACACAGTACTGAGCACAACCGTCGCCACAGTATTGTAGCCGTTGATTAACAATTCTCGCTGATAATTTAAATTGCAAACAATTCCAGAAGAATCTATATATATAGTACGGTTATGCCTTCAGAAGTCGCCAATGGACAGTATATTATATATTACACCGACCAATATAGAACTGCAGCCGATGTATTGGACTGTTCAATGATGACTTAATTTCATTGACAATTCTAGAATCACGAAGTACATGAGAACTATCCCTCGATATCTCAACAATTACTGCATTTTACTATGTACAACGATCACCACTGTAGTGTAGAAGTTGGGATACTGTATCCAATGATGATGTAATTCAAAGGTAATTGTGGAATAACCTACGTATGGTAATTAGTGCAACTACCAACAGAGCACTGTTGCATTTTGATTAAATTGGTCACATAAGTTGTATAATCTACAGCAATTCTAGGACGTGTAATGCAGGATCCATTATCCCTCGAGGTATTGGCAAATGACAACACAGTACTGAGGACAGCCATCATCGCCTTATAGTAGCCGTTGGGCTCCTTTGTTCACTGATGATGAAAATTCCAATGCAGCTCTGGAATGAGTAACGCATATTACGGTTATGTCTTGGAATACCTAAAATTGATCGGAACGTGCTTATTACATCCACCAATATATTGCAGTAGCCGTTTGATTAATTTGTTCAGTTATGATTAATATACTATAACAATTCTAGATCGACAAAACACGGATCAACTGACCCTCGAGATATTAACAATTGACGACACAGTGCTGAGTACAGCCATCATCACGGTAATGTAGTCGTTGGTCTACTTTGTTCACTGATGATGTATCTACGAAAGGGATACTAGAATAACTAACTTAAAGTTCGGTCATGACCAGTGATACTTACAATGTTCAGTACGGCATTTATTACATGTACCAACGGAGCATTGCAGTCGCTGTATTAATCTGTTCAACGATTACTTAGGATTTGAAGCTATTCTAGATTGACATAAGACTGAAACATTATTTCGCTTGATATTTACAATTCACATCACAGTACTGAGTACAGCCGTCACCACAGTAAAGTACACGCTGCACTACTTTGTCCATTGGTGATGTAAGTTCCACGCCATTTCTTTGATAGTCAATACATGATACGGTTATGGCTCCAGATATTTCCAATTTATAGTACTTACGGTACTTACAACATCCATTAATGCAGCAGTGCAGCAGATAGATTAATACGTACAGTGATGGTTGCATCCCATGGCAACTCTAGAATGACGAAATGAAGAACCAATTACTCTCGAGAGAGTCACAATTTTCGTCTCAGCACATAGTAGAGCCATCAACACAGTAATATATGCGTTTGACTACATTGTTCACGGACTATGTAAATTCGAAGGAGATTCCAGAGTAACTTACGAACAATACAGTTATGGCTACTGATTTTAACAATTCACAATACGCTAATAGGTACATTTACCGACAGAGCACTGTTGCCGTTGGATCAACCAGCTCAATGAGCGTTTATATTCCACAGCAATTCTAGAATGAGAAAGGCATACACATTATCCCTCGAGATAATAACAAGTGACAACAAGAGAAGTGAGTACAGCCGAAATGGCAGTATTCCATCCGTTGAATAAATTGCTTCACTGATAATGCCAGTTCGATTGAAATTCTAGAATGCCCAACGTATTCTTTTATTGTGGATAGAGATATTTATAGCTGTAGGTACTGTGCGAAATACACCCACCGGCAGTGTACTGTAGCCGATTTATTTATCAGTCCAATGGTGATATAGATCCTTTCACAATTCTAGAACGACAAAATACATATCCACAGAGCCTCGCGATATTAACAATTGACGACACAGTACCGAGCACAGCCATTATTACAGTACCGTAGCCGTTGGACTACCTTGTTCAGTGAATATAAGAATTCCAAACAATTCCGGAATAATGAATATATAGTACGGTTATGGCTTGATATGTTAACAATTGGCAGAACACTACTTGTTACATACACTGATATAGCACAGTAGCCGTAGGATTAAACTGTTCAAAGGAGAATTAGTATATATAACAGTCCTAGAATAACAAAATACAGGTCCACCGTCTCTCGAGGCATTAACAATTGACAGCACAGCACAGAGTACTATCATCGTCGCAGTTCTTAATCGCTTGGGCTACATTGCCCACTAACGACGTAAATTCCAAAGCAATTCTATAAGACCCACGTATCGTACGCGTATGGCTGGTGATACCTGCAACATATAGCACAGTACCTTCTACAGCCATATCCATAGCAGTGTAGCTGCTGTATTGATTATTTCAATATTGAATTACATTTTATAGCAATTGTAGAATGTCGGCAGGCATACCCACTATCCCTCGAGATATTAACAATTGACATCAAAGTACTGAAGACAGCCATCACCACAGTACTGCTGCAGTTTTATTATTTTTCCCACCGGTGAAGTAAATTCCATAGCATTTCTTGGATGACAAAGAGCATATCCTTCATCCCTCGAGATATTGGTAACTGGCAACACGGTACAGACGACAGGCATCATCACAATACTGTAGCCATTGGAATAGTTTGTTCACTGATGATGCATTTTCAAAGGTAATACTAGAATAGCCTACACAAAGCCCGTTTGTGACTTGAGATAGATCCAATTGACCGTACGGTACTTTGTAGATATACAACAGAGCACCGTTTGGGTAGGATAAATCCGTACAATAATGACTACAATTGGACGAAAATTTCAGAATGACAATGTACAGATCCATAATCCATCGCGATATTGAGAATTGAAAACACGGTACTGAATACAGTTATCACCACTGTAAGGTAGCCGCTAAATTCCTTCGTTCACTGATGGTGTATATTCAATCATAATTCAAGAATACCCTACCCATGGTACGGTTACTGCCAGAGATATTTCCAATTATCCATGCGGTACTTGCAACATTTACCAATATAGCACTGTATCCGCTCGAATAATTTGCTCAATGGCGATTTAAAATATATAGAAAATCTGGAATGAAAAAAAAAGATCCATTGGCCCTCGTGTTATTAACAATTGACCTGACAGTAATTTGAACAGCCACTTTTACAGAACACTAGCTGTTGGATCATTTTCTCAGTGATGGATTAATTTCCACAGCAATTCCACAATTTTCAATGTATAAAACAGTTATGACTTTAGATATTTACAACTGACAGTACGGCACTTGGTACATCCACCAACGGACCCACTGTAACCGTCGGTTTAATTTGTTGTATGATGATTTATGGCGAATTGCTAACAAGAGGCACATCCATTCACGATCGGGACTTTAACAATTGATAACACAGTACTGAGTATTGCCTTCGTCAAGGTACTGTAGCCGTAGGATTAGTTTGTTTAATTACGATATAAATTCCGAGGCAATTCTGGAAAAATCAATTTAAGGTAAGGTATTGTCTAGAGATATTCACAGTTGTCAGAACGGTGCTTAGTACATCCACCAACCGGGCACTGTAGCAGTTGGATTAATTTGTTCGCTGATGATATGAGTTACATAGCAACGCTAGAATAATTAATGTATAGTACTGTTACAATTAGAGATATTTACAGTCGGCAAAGCCGCACGTGGTACATGAACCAACAATGCAGTGTAACCGCATGCTAAATCCCCTCAATAATGACTTAATTCACTAGCAATTACAGAAAGACGAAAGGCAGATCTATCATCGCTCGAAATATTAAAGACCAGCCACGCGGTACTGCATACAGCGAGCATCCCATTATAGGTGCCGTTGGATTAACTCGTTCATTGACTCCACAGCAATTCCAGAATTGTCAAAGTTTGGAACTGCTATTGCTAGACACATTTCCAGTTGGCATTACCGTACTTAATACATCCACCATGAGGACGCTGTAGCCGTTTGCTTAATCAGCCCACTGACGACTCAAATTAGATAGCAATTCTAGAATTACAAAAGACAGATCCATTATCGCTCGATATTTTAGCAGCTGAGAACACAATATATTGTACAGCCATCATGACGTTACTCTAGGCGTGTGAACAATCTCTATACTGAAGACTTAAATTCCAAAGAAATCCTAGAATAATCAATGCACGTGTCAGATGTGGCTGGAGATATTCTCAACTGACAGTAGTATCCACAAACAGAACACAGTTGACATTGGATTATTCTGTTCACTGATGATTTAAGCTATATAGAAATTCTAGAATGATCAACGGATGAATCGTATATCTGCAGAGGCATTGACAAATGGCAATAGAGTACTGAGTGTATCCATCTAAACAATACTATACTCTTTGCATTAATCTATTCGCTGATCCTATTATTTCTTCAGAAACTGTAGAATGATTGTAGATTGATGTAGAAGTTATGTGATCAGTGAATTGTCCAATCAAGTCACAATAATTATTTGTAGACGGCTGTTCTCCGAACTGATTGCTCAGTTGTGAATATCTCTATCGAAAGTTGTTATACGCATTGATAATTGTAGAACTGCAATATAAAATGCATGATCAGAGGATAGGTTAGTACAATGGTGGTAACAGTTTATTAATTTCCATACTCAGCAGTGTATTTTGAAATGATCGTATTTCAGTTATGACTGATTGAACCTTTAGTCATTCTAGAGCAGCTGTAGGGGTTAAAACTTCAGCGGACAGATTAGTACAATGGCTACAGCATTATGTAGAAGGATACGATTTATACTATATTACCAATTGTCAGTATTTGTAGTTAAACTTGGTCTTCACATTGCTCATTCTAGAAATGCTGTAGAATTTGGATTTTAAGCGAAAGCATTAATCCAATGGATTTCGCATCGCGTAGACGGTCACACCCAATACTGCATGCTCAATTGTCTATATCGAAAGTGATAATAGATCCATACATGTATCGTTCAAGATTATCAATATAATACAGATGATCAGTGAACAAGTTAATGCAATGGCTTTTGGACATTGCTGATTGTTATACTCAGAAGTAGATTGCAAATTGTTAATGCCTCTAGATATAACAGGTTCATACTTTGGTCATTATAAGGCTGCTGCGGAATTAATATCATCGGTGAGAATATTAATCTGACAGCAAGACTGCTCTGTTGGTTGATATACGAACTACCGTACTGTCAATTGCATATGTTTCTAGACAAGACTGATATATGCATTGATTATTCTGGAGCTGCTGCGTAACACAAGTCATCAACGAACGAATCATTCCTACGGCTACAGTAGTGTTATAATGGCTGTACTCAGTACTCTTTTGTCAAATGTCAATGTCTCGATCAACAATTGATCCAACTCTACCCATCCTGGAATTGCTATGGAATCTATGTCACCGATGATCAATACAACGGTAGCAATAGAGAGTTAACTGCTGTACTCTGTACATTACTTTCGGAGCATATTTTTTCGAGCTGTAATTGATCTTCTGTTCGTCGTTCTAGAAACGTGACGGAATATAAATCCTAGGTGAGTATATTCATCCAATTGCTAGAGCACTGTGTTGATGATTGCACTTTGTGCTGCGTTGACATCTGTCATTACCTCTAGGGGTATTAATCCATAAATTAAACATTCTAAAATTTTTGTAGGACTTAGATTATAGGACTTAGAACCAATAGACGTGGTATGGTTTAGATTTCAAGTATCAATTCTGCATATTCAATTGTCAATATCCTTAGGGACAATTAATCTTTCCAGTGACCATGCCAACATAGCAATGTTAGTTAGATCAGATAGGAACAGATTGATGCAATGGCTTTGGTACTGGGTATATAGCTGTAGTCAGTACTGTACATATCAGTTGTTAATACCTCGTGAGACAACAGTTTTATACTTTGATCAACCATGAACTGTCATGGAATAAAAGTCGTCGGCGAAATTTAAATAATCAGTCATCAAACTAATCCAACGGCAACATTACTGTAATGATGGCTACATTCAGTACTACTTTGTCGAATGCCTAAGACTTGAGCGAAAATGGATCTGTCTCTTGTCACTCTAGAATTCCTATGGGACATAAATCATCACTGGGCCGATTAAGCCAACGACAACTGTGCCCTGCTTGTAAACGTACTATGTAACGTACTGTCAATTGTAAATATCTCTAGCCATGATTAAATTATACATTGTTTATGCTAGAAATGCTGAGGATTATATATCATCAGTGGACAAACTAATCAATCGTCTATAGTACTGTGATGATGGTTGCATTCACTACTCTGCTGATAAGTGTTAATACCTCGTGCCATAATGAAGCAGGTTTGTGTAACGGCTATAGTGCTCTGATAATGGCTATGCTCAGTACTCTAATGACATATGTCTACGTCTCCAACATAAGTTGCAATGTCCAGTGATTATTCCACATTTGCTGAAGAGACTCGATGATCAACAAACAGATTAATAAAGTGGCTATATTATGTTGCAGATGGCTACACTCAGTACTGTATTATCAAATGCCAATATCATTACCGATATATGGTCTATTCGTTTATCGTTCTAGAATTGCTACAGAGATTAAGTTATCATTGTACAGATTAATCTAATAGCTAAAGTAATATGATGATGCCAATATTCAGTACCGTCTTGTCAGTTGTTAACGTCGCGCGTGATAATGTATCTTCCTTTGTCAACCAGAATTTGCTACAGAGTTTCATCATCAGTGAACAGATTAATCGAACAACAACAATGCAGCCATGGTTGCTATACTCCATACTATGTTGACATATCTCAACGACTGTATCGACATTCGCTATATACATTAACTATTCTAGAATAGCTGAGAAATTTATATCATCGCAGAAAAAATTAGCCCCCGGCTTCAGTAGTGTGATGATGGCTGTACTCAGAACAGTGTGTTGTCGTGTGTTTATATCTCGAGCGCTGGTGCACCTAGGTGTTGATCATTCTAGAAATGCTATTGAGCTTAAGTCATCACTGAGGAGACTATTCCAACAAATAGAGTACTCTGTTGCTGGATGTACTGAGTACCGTACTGCCAGGTGCAAATGTCTGGAACCATAACTGACCTTTGCATTTACTATTCCAGTGTTGCAATGTAATTTAAATCAATAGAGTACTAATGATGCATCGGCCACTGTATCGTTATGATGGCTGTGCTCAGCACTGTGTTATGAATTGCTAATATCTCGAGTGATAATGGATCTGTCTTTTCCATCCTAGAATTACAGGCGGAATTACATCGTCAGTGAACGGATTAATCCATCGGCTACATTGATGACTCTATAACCGCTGAAGGAATAAGATGGTCCGCGAAAATGTTAACGCAAGGACTCTGGTACGGTGTTGAATACTGCACGCAGTGAGATGCCTTCATGTGTCAATATCTTCGGCGATAATTAATCTATCGATTCACCAATCTAGAATTGGTGTATGTCAGCGAGGATCTACGAATAGGATGACACAATGGATTTGGTACTGCTATGTTGTCACGATCATTTCTGTATTCCTAGTTGCCAATGTCCATAGCGAAAATTGGTCTGTCCAGTGATAACACTAGAATGGCAATGAAACCTTGTTCATCTCATAATAGGTTGATACAATGGCTGCAGTGCTGCGTTGATGGCTATACACAGTACTGTACTGTCAATTGCTAACGCCTGCAGCTACAACAGACTACATTTTGACATTTCAAGCATTGCTATAGAATTTAAATCATCAGCGAACAGATATTGCAACGAATACGGTGCTCAGTGCGTGGCTGTATTAGGTGCCATGTAGTCAGCTGTTGATACCTCTGGCCGTAACGTTACCCTACAATGATTTTTCTAGAGTTACTGTGGAACTAAATCATCAGTGAACAAATTACTCGAACGGATACAGTAATGTGATGACGGTTGTGCTCGGTACTATAATGTCAGTTGTTAATACCCTAAGCGATATTGGATCTGTCCTTAGCCATGCTAGAGTTGTAATAGTAATTCAGCAATCATTGGACAGATTAATACAAAGACTACAATTCTCTGTTGGTTGGTGTACTAGGTACCGTTCTGTCAATTGTAAATGTCTCTAGTCATTACTTGTCTCTACGTTGATCATACCAGAGTTGCTGTGGAATTAAGGTCATCAGTGAAGAAATTAATCCAACGGCAACAGTACTGTAATGTTGGCAGTACTCAGTACTCTTTTGCCGATTAGAATACCTCAAGCCATATTACATCGGCCTTTTCACATTCTAGATTTGCTATGGAATGTGATTGATTACCGGACAGGCTAATCCAAAGGCTACAGTGCTATGCTGGAGGAAGAACTGTGTACCGTACTGTTAACTGTAAATGTCCCTCGTCGTAACTGTAGCATGCGCCGATAGTTCTAGAGATCCTGTGGTATTTAACTCATCAGTGAACAAAATTTTCCAACGGCTACAGTACTGTCGTGACGGCTGTATTCAGTGCTGTCTTGTCACTTGTTAGTATGTCCAGCGATAATCGATCTGGTTCTTGACATTCTAGAATTGCTGTTGGATTCAACTCGTCATTGAACAGTTTATTCCAACGGCTACTGTGCTGTGTTGTTGAATGTAACAAGTACAGTAGTGCCAATTGTAAGTATCTCCAGCCATATCTGAACTATACATTGATTATTCTAGGGTTGCAGTCGAATTTATGTCATAAGGGTACTAATAAGTACAACGGCAACTGTACTGTAATGATGGCTGTACACACGGTCGCTTTGTCAATTGCTAACTTGTAGGGCGATAATGGACTTCTCTTTCGTGATACTAAAATTGGTATAGAACTTAAAATATCAGTGAACACATTAATCCAACGGCTACAGTTATCTACTGGCAGATGTACCAAGAAATGTACTGTCAATTGTATAAGTCTCTAGACATGACTGTACAATATGTTCAATGCGCTAGAGTTGCTGTGGAAATTAGATCACATGTGAGCAGACTAATCCAACAGCTACAATGTTCTGTTGGTGGATATACTAAGTACCGTATATTCAACCGTAAACGTCTCTAGCTGTAACTGCTCTATCCATTGGTTATTCTGGAGGCACCGTGGAATATAAATCATCCTGTGGACAAACTCCGCCAACGGCTACAGTAATCTTTTGATGGCTTCACCCAGCACTGCATCTACATATTTGCCAATCCCACTATCGACAATTGCAGTATTAATTGGGCATTCGATGTAGCTACAGAATTTGGTTATCTGCGAGCTGATTAATTCAATGGCCATGCGAATGTGTATTTGGCTAAAATCAGTACTGTATTGTCAAATGTTGATGTCTCCAGCTGTGAGCTTTTATACTTTCATTATTCCAGAATTGCAATAGAACATATATCACAAGAGAACAATTTAGTCCAATGACTACTGCGCATTGTTTGTGGGTGTTTGAGGTACTGCACTGGCAACAGTATATATCTCTAGTGTTAACTAATGTATTCATTGATTGTTCGAGAATCACTATGGAATTGAAGCATTCAGTGAACAAATTAATCCAACGGCTATAGTACTGTGATGTTGGCTGTACTCAGTACTGTGACTTCAGATGTTTATATTTGGTGCAACAAAGTGCCTGTCACATGTCATAGTAGAATTTCTATAGAGTATAAATCATCATTGAGCAGACAATTCCAACACAGGCAGTACTCTGTTCGTGGATGTGCTGAGCACCTTAATGCCACTTGTAAGTTTGTCTCGCCAAAACTGATCAATACATTGGTTATTACAGATCTGTTTGTGCATTTAAATCTTCAGCGAAGAGATAAATCCAGTGGCAGCAGAGTCCTATGGATTGATAAACTCAGAGTTGTATTGTCACATGTCATCTTCTCCAGCGACGCTTGCTGTATTCATTGATCATTCAATTACTGCAGATGAACGTAGGTGAGCAGCGAGCATATTACTTCCAGTGGCTATGGTATTGTGTAAATTTTTGTACTCAGTACTGTTTTGTCAATTGTTAATTTGTCAGGCGATAATGGATCTGTCTCTTGACATTCCACGATTTGATCATCAGTGAGAAAATTAGAGTCGCGGCAACAGGAATGCTATAATGGCTGTACGCAGTGCATTGTGGTCAGTTCATATAATGGCGTGCGATAATGTATCTGTCTCTTGTTATTTTTGGATTGCTATGGAATAAAAATTAACAGCTAATTGATTTGTTCATTAGATATATCATTTCGTGGACGGCCGCACTCTGTACTCTATCGTATTCTATCAGTATGCCTGGGGATACTTTACCAAGCAATTTGTAATTCCGGAATTGCTTTGGGACTTAGGCAATCAGTGGTAAGATTAATTCGGCGGATATAGAACTGTGTGGACTACTACAAAATGTACTGCATTATCAGTTGCCGATGTTTGAAGCAATTATTTGTCTGCCCATTGGTCATACTGGAATTGCTATGGAATTGATACTATCAGAGGACAGGTTAATCGAACGCCTGTAGCAATATGTTGATGCCTGTACGCAGCACTGTATGGTCAAGTATTATTATCTCTAGCCATAATTCATCCACTTATTAGTCACTCCTCATTGCTATGTAGTGCAGCTAATCAATGGGTAGACAAGCCCAGTGGCTATAGAAGAGTATAGATGGCTACCCTTACAAAGTCTTGTAAATTCTTGACATCTTGAGCGATGGCTGATGTCTTTTGTCGTTCAGGAACTGCAGCGCAATATAAATTATCAGTGAACAGATTACGACAGTGGCTACATTTCTCCCTTCACGGCTATACTCAGTACCCAATTGTAGATTGGAAATGTCTCTGGCGACAATTGATCTATGCATTGACAATCCCGGAGTCTCTGCAGAAATTTGATGATCTGTGTGTTGAATTATACAATGGATCTAGCACGAGGTAGACGATTATACTCAGTGCTGCGTCATCAAGTGTGTGTATATGTAGCGATAATTTATGTCTGGATTGATCATTAGAGGATCACTATGCAGCCTAAATCATTAGAGAATACATCCATACGCTGCCAATATTAATGTGTATACGGCTACACTCAGTACTGTGTTGCCATTTATCAATGTCTCTAGCGACAGTTTGTATATCCGCTGATAATTCTCGAATTGCTTTCGGTATCAAACGATCAGTGTATGTATTGCCCCAATGACTGTAGTTCTTCGTTGATTGCCATTCTCAGTAAATTATTGTCAATTGTTAGTATCTCTGGCAATAATTTATATATCCATTGATCAATACAGAATTGCTACAGAATATGAGTGGTCCGTCTACATTACATTACATTATAGTTAGCTCCTAATATCTCTTGCAACAAATTACCCATCCATTGCTCATTTTGGAATTGTTATAGAAATTACATGATCAGTGAATAGTTTAACGCAGAGGACATTTCACTGCGCAGATGTACATGTGGCTCTGTAAATGGCTATACTGGTTATTGTACTGTCATCCCTTAAAACCTGTGGCGACAATTGGTACTTCTATTGATCATTCTACACTTGAAACAGAAAGCGTGTGTTCAGCTTATGGATAAATACA
>NW_016920835.1:0-823 GCF_001483705.2 Eufriesea mexicana
TGACCGATCCAAACCTATCCAAACGTAGTGTAACTCAATATAGCGTGGCGAGGCCAATGTTGCGGTCATACTCAGAGCCATGCAGAACGTGTCATAACACAGTAGAGAGCATAAATTTACCGAAGAGCAGTTTATAGCACAAAAATCAAGGCTATCGTATCCTAACCTATCCTAACGTTTCGTAAACGTACGTAACACAGTACGAGTTAATGCGCCGAGACCACTATTGCCGGCCTCGCAAGAGCCAAGTAGAAAATATTAGAGCACAGTAGAGCGCATTATCCCGCCGCATTGATATGTATAGCACAAAAGTCAAAGCTATAATCTACTTACATATACAATCGACATAACCGGGCGTAACATATCTAAACCTAACTTGACGAGACCGCTATTGCTGGCATCCACAGGGACGAGCAGAATGTACTAGAGGACAGTAAAGCGCAGAAAGCAACCGCATTGCAGTGAACAGAAAAAAAGACGTAGATATTCTAACATAACCTGACCCAATCTGACCAAACCGAACGTAGCATAACTCAAAATGATGTGCCGCTTCCACTGCACCTGGCTTGCCCAGAGCAAAGCAGAATGGAGTAGAGCACAGTAGATCGCGGAAGTCAACCGAGTAGCTGTGTAAGGCACAAATGTCGAAGTAGCCTATCCCAACCTAGCGAAACGTGACACATCCAAACGTAACCTAGCTCAGCCTAACATGGCGAAACCCCTTTTGCTGGCATCACTGGAACAAAGCAGAATATACTACAGCACTGCAGATTGCAGAAATCAACCGCATTTCAGTGTGTAGTGCAAAAGTCGAAGATACCCT
>NW_016920836.1:0-456 GCF_001483705.2 Eufriesea mexicana
GAATTGCAGTGTATAACACAAAAGTCAAAGTTACCCTAGCCTAACTTAACCGAACGTGACGTAGCCGAACGCACCTAACTCAACCTAACGTGCCTACACCACTATAGCTGACCACCCCAGAGACAAGCCGAATATACTAGAGCACAGCAGAACGCAGAAATCCGCCGCATTGCAGTGTAGAGCGGAAAAGTAAAGGATACACTACAAAATCTGACCTAACATGACCAAGCCAAACGTAACCAACCACAATATATTGTGCATAGCCCACCATTGCTGGTATACCCAATCCCGAACAGGGCATGTCAGGGGAGAGTAGTACACAGAGATCCGTAGAACGGCAGGATAAGGTACTAAAGTCAAAGGCATCCCAGCCTAACACAAACAAACCTAACCTAACCGAACGTAACATAACACAACGTAACGAGCCGCGACCACTATTTCTGGTATTCCCAAAGC
>NW_016920837.1:0-344 GCF_001483705.2 Eufriesea mexicana
TATTGGTGGATGTATGTATGAATGGATGGTTGGATGGATATATGTATTGATGTATGTATGAATTTATGTTTGGATGGACAGATTGACGGATGGATGTATTGGTGGATGTATGTATTTATGCATGGGGCGATGTATGGGTGTATGGATGTATGGATGTGTATATGTATGGATGTATGCATGGATGGATGGGTTGGTGGATGGATGTATAGATGGATGGTTGTATGGATCGATGGATGAACGTGTGGATGTACGTATAGATGTATGTATGGATGTATGGATGGATGGATGCATGGATGGATGGATTGGTGGATGGATGTATAGATGGATGGTTGTATGGATCGATG
>NW_016920838.1:0-568 GCF_001483705.2 Eufriesea mexicana
AATTTACTGAGTATAGCAGTCAACGCAGTACTAAGGCCATTGATGAAATACTTATGCAGATCGTCTTATTTATAAGGCAATTCGAAAATTATCAATGCATATACAAATAGTCGCTGGAGGCATTGATAAATGGCAACGTAGTGCAGAGTGTAGCCACCTACATAGTAATGGAGCCAGCGGATTAATCTATTCGCTGATGATTTAGGCTGCATAGTAATTCTCTAATGATAAATCCATAGATCAATTATCGCTCCATACATGCAAAATTGATAACGCAGTCCTTGGTGTAGTTTTCTACATCCTGCTATATTCATTGGATAATTCCATTGACAGATCACAGAGTTTCCACAAAGATTCTAGATTTGTCAAAGGATAGATCAATTATCGCCGGAGACATTTCCATTCGACAACAGGGTTCTGAGTATAGCCATCAATGCAGAAATGTAGCCATTCGACCTGTCCACTGATGATTTGTATTATATTGCATTTCCAGAATGACAAGGGGCATATCAAATGTCGCTCAAGATACTGACAATTTACCATACATTAGTAAGTATAGCCTGCTATA
>NW_016920839.1:0-306 GCF_001483705.2 Eufriesea mexicana
TGACCTGACCTGACATGACCTGACCTGACATGACCTGACCTGATCTCACCAGACCCGACCTTGCCTGGCCTGACCAGACCTGACCTAATCTGACATGACATCACGTGATGTGAAGTGAACTGACCTGAACTGACCTGACCCGACCTGACATGACCTGAGCTGACCGGACTAATCTGACCTGACCTGGCCTGACCTGGCCCGACCTG
Organism: Eufriesea mexicana; assembly: GCF_001483705.2. Classification (NCBI taxonomy): domain Eukaryota; kingdom Metazoa; phylum Arthropoda; class Insecta; order Hymenoptera; family Apidae; genus Eufriesea; species Eufriesea mexicana. The sequence goes on from NW_016920839.1 coordinate 207, forward strand.
ACATGATCTCACCTGTCCCGACCTTGCCTGGCCTGACTTGGCCGTGCCAGACATGGCCCGACCTGGCCTGACCTGACCTGACCTGACCTGACCTGACTTG
>NW_016920839.1:435-922 GCF_001483705.2 Eufriesea mexicana
CAGACCTGACCAGGCCTGACATGAACTGCCAGCATCTGACCTGACCTGACCTGACATGACCTGACCTGACCTGACCTGACCAGAACTGACCTGTTCTCTCCTGACCTGAGCTGAACTGACATGACTTTTCCTCAGGAGACCTGACCGGACGTGACCTGACCTCACCTGACCGGACTGATCTGACCTTACCTGACCTGACCTTGCCTGGCCTGGCCTGAATTGAACTGACCTGAACAGACCATAGCTGACCTGACCTCACCTGAGCTGAGGTTACCTGACCTGACCTGACCTGTCCTGACTTTAACCGACCTTACCTGCCCTGACCTGACCTGACTGACCTGACACGACCTGGCCTCGCCTGGCATGACCGGACCTGACCTGATCTGACATGACATGACGTGATGTGAAATGAACTTTCCTGAAATGACCTGACCTGACCAGACATGATCTGGCCTGGCCTGACCTGAACTGACCTGAACTGACATCA
>NW_016920840.1:0-277 GCF_001483705.2 Eufriesea mexicana
GCCATTGCGTTGATAAAGAATGTGTTTGGAAAATTCAAATTTATTGACATTCTCGAATAACATCGTGGTGAGCTTACTTTCTTGCATATATAAGGAGGAAAGATTCAATTCACGTGCTATAGCCGTCGCGATGCTATAGAATCTGGCTGCAAAGTTCAATTTTATTGACACTTTCGGCTAATATCGCGGTGAGATAACTTTCTTGCATAAATACGGGGGAAAGATTCTATTGGCGTGCTGTAGGCATTGCAAAGCTATAGTATCTTCCTGGAGAATT
>NW_016920841.1:0-502 GCF_001483705.2 Eufriesea mexicana
AGTTTCACCACCTAGACCAGTTGACATGCTCATCAGCGTAGGACCCACGCTGTCCAGCATGAGCATAGGTTAACTGAGACTCATCGCTCGTAACCGCCCCGATCATATCCAGAAGACGCAATTCGAGTGATCATCGGGGAGAGCGTCCCGCCTCAACGCCGCAGAAATGGCAGAAGACCTTCATCTCGGACCCTAATTTCGATCGAGAGAAATTCTGGGCTCTAGAAAAGGGTTTTCATGAATCACATCCGACGTGATTTGAATACGCAACGTTCAATCTGACGAAGAACAAGACGCAGCCTTCGACCAACAAAGATGAAGCTCTAGCGACGAACATCGGAGAGTTAGCAACCTTCCCACTAGGATGGGCACGCAAGACAGGATGCCGACGTGGCGCCATACCGATCACGGAAGAAGATTGAATCGCGGCTCGAAGCACGGCTCGCCGAGTATTAAAAACCTTCCCGTTCGCCGAAACGACGCCGCGCCATCCTAGGAGAGC
>NW_016920842.1:0-611 GCF_001483705.2 Eufriesea mexicana
CGACAACACATACGACCATCCTTGCATACATACGTACATATATACATCCATACATCCATACATCCCTACATCCATACATTCGTACGTATATACATCGATACATGCATCCATCCACACATCCATACATACATACATCCATACATACATTGATCCACACATACATTGATCCATAAATCCATCCATTCATACGTCCATCCACCAACCCATCCAACCATGCATACATCCATACATACGCCCATACATTCATCCATACACACTTCCATACATACATGCTTACATACATCCATACATCCACACATCCATCCATACAGTCATCCGCCCATTCGAACATCCATCCATACCTCCATTCTTCCATCTATCCATCCATCCGTACATCCTCGTACCCATACATCCATCGATCCATAAATCCATCCATTCATACGTCCATCCACCAATCCATCCAACCATGCATACATCCATACATACGCCCATACATTCATCCATACATTCATAGCATCCATAGATCCTGCCATCCGTACATCCGTTAATCCACACACCAATACACCCACAAATACATACATACATGCATCCACAAACCTCTTCATAAATACATCCATCCACATATATATATA
>NW_016920843.1:0-8607 GCF_001483705.2 Eufriesea mexicana
TAGCTCAGAGGTCAAGGTAGCGTATCCCAACATAGCCAAACGTAACACATACAAACGAAGCCTGACTCAACATAACATGGCCAGACCACACTTGCAGACATCCATAGGGAAAAGCAGAATGTACTAGGGCAAAGTATAGCGCAGAAATCCACCGCATTGCAGTGAGTAACACAAACGCCTTAAATATCGTTACCCAACCTGTTCTAGCCTAACGTAACCGAACGTAGCATATCTCAATATGACATGCCGCGACCACTGCTCCTGGCCTCCCCAGAGGCAAGCAGTATGCAGTAGAGCACAGTAGATCACAGAAACTCAAGGAAAGCAGTGTAAAGCACAAAAGTCAAATTAGCGTACCCAAACCTAGCCAAACGCAACATATCGAAATCTAACCTAACTCAACCTAACATGACGAGACAGCCACTGCTGACCTCGACAGGGACAAGTATAGTGCACCAGAGCACAGTAGTTCGCAGAAATAATCCGCATTGCAATGAATAACACAAAAGTCGAGGACACCCTAACATAACCTGACCTAACCTAACATAACCATGCGTAGCGTAACTCACGGGGGCGTGCCGTGGACACTGCAGCCGTACAGAACAGAGCAAAGCAGAATACAGTAGAGCACAGTATATCACACGAACCCGCCGGAATATGGTGTACAGCACTGAAGATAAAGATATCCTGCCCAGACATAACATATCATAACATAATCACACGTAGCGTAACTCAACATTGCGTACCGCGAATATTGCTGGCATTCCCAGGGTCAAGCAGAATATAGTACAGCAGTGTCGAGTGCAGGAATCCCCCGAAGAGCAGTGTATACGGCGAAAGTCAAAGATGACGTGACTGAGTTTGACATAACCAAACCTAACCTTACGTGAAATAACGCAACCTAACGTGCCGAAATCACTATCGCTGGAGTCCCCAGAGTCAAGCAGGAAATATTATAGCACTGTAGATTGCAGAAATCGGTTGATAGCAGTGCCTAGCACAGATGTCTAAACTATCATATCCTGGCCTCACCAAGAGTAACAGAACCGAATGTGGCATAGCTCAAACTAATGTGCCGAAACAACTATTGCTGTCCACCCCAGAGCCTAGCAGAACATACCGGACACACTGGAGGGCAGGAGCCCACAGAATGGCAGTGTATAGCAAAAAAGTCAAAGCTATCATAGTCAAACATACCTAATCGTAGCACAGCCAAACGTAACATAGCTCTACCTAACATACCCCGGCCACAATTGCTGGCCTCCACAGAGTCGATCAGAACTCACTAGAGGACATTAGAGCGCAGAAATCCATAGATTCGCAGTATACAGCGCGAAAATAAAACCAACCCGGACATAACGCAAGCTAACGTAACATAATCAAACGTATCCTACATCAACATCACGTGCCTCGGCCGCAGTTGGGGCATTCCCAGTTCTAAGCATAATCTAGTAGAGCGTAGTGCAGCGCAGAAATACACCGAATAGCAGTGTATAGCACGAAAGTCTAAGTTAGCCTGACCGAGCTTAACCTAACCTAATCCAAAGAAACGCAACATAACTTAACGTAACATGGCGGGACCACAATTGCTGGCCTCCACAAAGACAAGCAGAATGTACTAGAGCACATTAGTGCGCATAAACCCACCGCATTGCGGTGAATAGGACAAAAGTCATACGTAACCTGACCTAACATTACCTTACGTAACCAACCCAAACGTAGAGTAACTAAGCATGACGTGACGCGACCAACATTTCTGGCCACTCCTGAGAGAAGCAGCGCATGTTAGAACACATTAGAGAGAAGAAATACACCGAATAGCAGTGAATAGCTCAAAATTCAAAGCAGCCTATCGAAACCTAGCCAAACGTAGGACATCCAAACGTAGCCAAAGGATACCTAACCTTACGAGATCGCTATTGCTGGCGTCGACAGTGACAGGCAGCATGCATTAGAGCATATTATAGCGCAGCGATCCACCGCATTGCAGTGAATGCCACAATGCACGTAGATACACTAGACTAACCTGACATAATCTAACATAAACGAACACTGCATATACCAATATGATGTGTCGCGACTACTGCTCCTAACATCCCCAGAGCAAAGCAGAACGCAGTAGAGCATAGTAGATGTCAGAAATCTGCCGAAAAGCAATGTAAAGCACAGAAGTGAATGTAGCGACTCCTAACCTAGCCAAATGTGACATGTCCATACGTAACATAACTCAGCCTAACCCGATGAGACCACAATTTCACACCTCAATAGGGAGAAGAAGAATGCTCCAAAGCACAGCATAGCGCAGAAATACACCGCATTGCGGTGTATAGCACAAACGTCAGACATACCCTGACCTAACCTGACCATTCCTAACCTATCCAAACGTAGCATAACTAAGCATGACGTGACAAGACCAATATTTCTGGCACCCGCAGAGCCAAGCGGAGAATATTAGAGCACACTAGAGCGCAGAAATCCACGGAGGAGGAGTGAATAGCACAAAAGCCAATGTAGCCTATCCTAGCAAAGCCAAACATAGCGCATCCATAAGTAGCCAAGCCCAGCATGTCATGGCGAGGCCACCACAGCTGGTATCCACAGAGACAAGCAAAATGCACTACAGCACAGTAAAGCGCAGTGATCCACCGCCATAGGAGTGAATAGCACAATAGCCGTAGGTACCTAACCCAACCTGACCAAATCTAACCTAACCAAACGCAGCGTAATACAACATGACCTGCCGCGGCCACTACTCCTGGCCTCCCCGGAGCAAAGCAGCATTCAGTAGGGCACGGTAGACCTCAGAAATCCACTGGATAGCAGTGTAAGGGACAAAAGTCAATGTAGTCAGTCCAAACCTAACCAAACGTGACATGTCCGAACGTAACATAACTCAATCTAACTTGACGAGATCACGATCGCTCGAACCCGCAGAGGCAAGAAGATTGTACCAGGGTACATAATAGCGCAGAAATCTACCGCATTGCAGTTAATAGGGCAAGAGAGGTAGTTATACTGGCATAACCTGCCCTATCCTAACCTAACCAAACGTAGCATAACTCAACATAACTAGCAGCGACTGCTGGTGGCCTTCCCAGGACCAAGCAGTATGTAGTAGAGCACAGGCGAGTACAGAAATGCTCCGAATCGCAGAGTATAGCACGAAAGTCAAAGACAACCTGACCGAGCTTGACACAACTTAACCTAAGCAAACGTAACATAACTCAACCTAAAGTGCCGAGATCAATAATGCTGGCCTCCACAGAGCCAAGCAAAGAATATTAGACTGCCGTAGAGCGCAGAAAAACACCGAGCAGCATTGAATAGCGCAAAAGTCATAGCTATCCTGTCCTTATATATACAAACTTAACATAACCAAACGTAACATAGCTCAAGCTATCGTGCCATGAGCATAATTGCTGGCCTCCCTTGCGACAAGCAGAACGTATTACAGCACAACAGATCGCAAAAGTCTACCGAATATAAGTGTCAGCACAATAGTTGAAGCTATCCTTTCCCAACTTATCCAATCCTGACATAACCGAACGTAACCCATCCCAAAGTCACGTGCTGAGACCGCTATTGTTGTCCTTGACAAAGGCCGGCTGAGTACATTTGATAGCAGTAGTGCGCAGAAATGCACAGCATAGTATTGTGTAGCTCAAAGGTCATTGGTATCCCGTCCTAACCTGACCAAATCTAACGTTACCGAACGTAATATAACCAAACCTAACGTGCCAAGTCCACTATTGCTGGCCCTCCGTCGCCGAGCAGTGCATATTAGAAGAGAGTGGAGCGCAGAAGTCAACAGAGGGGCAGTGTATAGCAGGAAGGTCGAAGACATCCTAACCTAATGCAAAGAAACCTAACCTATCGAAACGTAAGCTAATCAAACCTACCCCGTCGCGGCCAATATCACCGAAAGTCCCAGAGCAAAGCAGGGAATATTAGATCACAGTAGTGCGCAGAAATCCACCGCATAGCAGTGTAGAGCACAAAGGTCAAGGCTATCTGAGCCTAACCTAAGCAAACGTAGCACAATGTAGCATAACCTAGCTAAACCTAACGTGCCTAGACCACTAATGCTGACCTCCACAGAGTAAAGCAGAGTATACTAGAAAACAGTAGTGCGTATAAATCCGCCGCAATGAAGTGTAAAGCACAAAAGTCGAAGATAGACTAAATAAACCTGACATAACCTAACCTACCCAAACATAGCCTAACGCAACCTAACGTGTCGAGACAACTATTGCTCTCCTCCCCAACGACAAGCAGAGAATATTAGAGCACAGTAGAGCGCAGAAATCCAGCGAATAGCAGGGAACGGCACAAAAGTAAGAGCTACCCTGTCCTAACCTAACGAACGTAACCTAACTATATATATAGCGCCGCTAATACTGTTGCTAGCCTCCAGAGACGAGCGAAATATACTAGAGCAGAGTGGACTACAGACATCCGCGGCGTTGCATAAGTCAGGTCCAACGATTCCTAACCTAACGAAACGTAACATAACCAAACGTAACCTAAAACACCTAACGTGCCTAGACCACTAGTGTTGACCTCCACAAGGCATAGCAGGATAAACTAGCGCGCAGTAGACCACCGAAATCCGCGGCGTTGCAGTGTAAACACAATAGGCGAAGATACCCTAACTTACCCAGGCCTAACATAACCCATCCGAACGTAGCATAACACAACATAACCTGCCGAGACCACTGTTGCTGTCTTCACCATAGACAAGCTGGATACATGATTTCACTGCAGGGTGCAGGAATCCGCCGAAAAGCAGTTTGTAGCAAAGGAGTCGAAGCCACCCTCTCCTAACCTAACCAACCGTGACATATCAAACGTAACATGACTCAACCTAACGTTGAGCGACCAGTATTTCTGGCCTCCACAATGCCAATCGGAGCATAACGGAGCACAGCAGAGCGCAGAAGTCCGACGAATAGCCGTGAGTGCCACGAAAACCAAAGTTATGCAAACCTAACCCAGCCAAGACAGTCTAAGCAAAAGTAGCGTAGCTCCACCTATATTGCCGAGACTATTGCTGGCATCCGCAGAGCCTACTAAAATATACTAGTGCACAGTAGAGCGCTGAATCCCGCCGCATTGCATTGTATAGCACAAAATCCGATGATATCCCAACCAAACCTGCCCTAACCTGACCTAACCGAGCGCAGCCTAACACAACGTAAAATGACGATACCACTAATGTAGGCACACCCAGAGACAAGGTGAACGTGTTAGAGCAGAGTAGAGTGCAGAAATCCGCCGAAGAGAAGTGTATAACGCAAAAGCCGAAGCTAGAACCTCCTAACCTAGCCAATCGTAACGTAATCAAACGTAACCTAACTGAACCTAACGCGGCACGACCACTACTGCTGGCTTCCCCAAATCCAGGAAGAGCATATTAGAGCACAGTAGAGCGCAGAAGTCCACCCTAAAGCATTGTATATCACAAGAGTCAAAGTTATCATGCCCTACCCTGAACAAGCGTAACACAACCAAACGTAGCCTGTCGCCACCTAACGTTCCGAGACCTCCCTTACTGCCCTCCGCAGGGTAAAGCAGTGCATTGTACAACAATGTAGAGCGTAGAAATTCACCGAATCGCCATGTATAGCATAGAAGGCTACTATATCGTGTCATAACCTCTTCAAACGTAATATTAACAAACATAACATAACTCAACCTAACGGCACTACACCAGTTTTGCTGACATCCCAGAGGCAAGTAGGTCATATTAGAGCAACGTACAGCGCAGAAATCGGCCGAATGTCCCTGTATAGTTGAACAGTCTATGCTATCCTACCCTAACCTGATATCAGTCGTACCGTAACCAAACGTAACATAACTTTACCTATCGTGCCTAGATCAGTATTGCTGACCTCCTCAGAGCCAATCAGAATATACCAAAGCCCAGTAGAGCGCAGAAATCAGGCGCAATGCGGTGTAAAGCACAGAAGCCAAAGATATCCTAAGTTGACCTAGCCTAACCTATCCAAACGTAGCCTAACGAAGTGTAACGTGCCGAGGCCACAATTGCTTGCCTTTCCGCGTTCAAGCTGAAGGTATTGGGACACAGGAGAGCGCTGAAGTCCACCGCATAGCAGTGTATAGCATAAAAGTCGTAGCTATCCTAGCCTAACCTAACCAAACGTAACATAACCAGACGTAACATAACACAATCTGACGTGAAGCGATCATTACCTCTGGCCTCCGCAAAGCCAAGCAGTATATGCTAGAGCACAGTAGAGCGTAGAATTCTACCGCATTGCAGTGAATAGCACAAAAGTCAAAGACATCCTGACCAATCCTATCCTAACCTAACCTAAGCAAGCGTCACATAACTCAACCTAACGTGCCTAGACCATTATTGCTGACCTCCACATATGCAACCGGAATATACCACAGCACCGTGGTGCGCAGGGATCCGCTGCATTGCAGTGTGAAGCACAACGGTCGAAGACACACTAACCTAACCTGGCCTAGCCTGACCCAACCGAACGTAGTCTAACTCAACGTAACGTGCCGACGCCACTATCGCTCTCTTTCTCTGAGACAACATGCACATACTAGAGCACAGTAGAGTGCAAATATCCGACGAATTGCAGTGTACAGCGCAAAAGTCAAAGTTATCCTCTCCTAACCTAACCAATCGTAACACAACCAAACATAACCTGACGCAACCTAACTTGCAGCGACCACTATTGCAGGCATCCCCATTGTCGAGAAGACTGCAGTAGAGCAGAGTAGAGCGCAAAAATCCACCAAATAACAGTCTTTGCAAAAGAAAGTCAAAACTATCCGAACCTAACCCAAACAATCATAACCGAACCGAACGCAACCTAAATCACACTATCGTGCCGGGAGCGCTACTGCAGTCCTCCCTAGGACCAAGGAGAGAAGGGTAGAGCAATGTAGATCGAAGAAATACGCCGAATAGCTGCGTTCAGCACAAAAGTCACAGCTACCATTTCCTATACTGACCAAACATTATGTAACCGAACGCAATCTAACTTAACTTAACATGCGGAGACCGCTATTGCTGGATTCCCCAGATACAAGTAGAATATACTATATCACAGCAGAGAGCAATAATACAACGAACAGCAGTGTATAGTACAAGAGTAGAAGCCATCATAGCCAAACATGACCCAACCTTGTCCACCCAAACGTAGCCTAACTCAACCTAACATGCCGAAAACGGAGTTGCCGGCCTGCTCAGAGCCAATCAGAGCATAGAGGAGCATAGAGGAGCGCAGAAATCCATCGCATTACAGTGTACAGAACAGATGTCGAATATAACCTAACCCACCCAAAACAAACCGAACATATCCGAATGTAACGTAACTCCACCTAACCGCCCTACACCACTGGTTCTGACGTCCACGAAGCCAAGCAGAATACACTAGACATCAGTAGAGCGTAGAAATCGACCGCATTGCAGTGAATGGCATGAGGTCGAATATGTCCTGACCAAACCCAACCTAACCTAACCTAGCCGAACGTAACGTAATTCAACCGAACGTTCAGCGAACAGTATTGCTGGCCTCCACTGGGCCAATCGGAGCATATTAGAGGAGCGTAGAGCGCAAAGATCCATAGAATCGCAATTTGTAGCGGAAAAGTCGAAGCTATCCAAACATAAGCTAAGCTAACGTAACATAGCCGAACGTATCCTACCACTACCTAATGTGCCGAAACCACTATTCCTGGCTACCCCAGTGCCAAGCGGCACATACTAGTGCGCTGTAGAGGGCAGAAAAGCGCCGCAGTGCAGCGTAAAGCACAAAAGTCAAAGATACCTTTACCCAACCTGACCAAACCTAACATATCCAAACCTAGCTTAACACATCATAACGTGCCGAGTCCTCTATTGTTTGCCTTTCCGTATCCAAGCTGAACAAATTAGGGCACGGAAGAGCGCAGAAACACATAACACAGCAGTGTATGGCACAAAAGTCGTAGCTACTTTCTTCTAACCTAACCAATCGTGACACAGTCATACGTAACACAGCTCAACCTAACGTGGCGCGAACACTATCGCTGGCCTCCGCAGAGCAAAGCAGAACATGTTAGAGGAGAGTAGTGCGCCGAAATACATAGAATCGCTGTGTATAGCTGAAAAGTCAAAATTATCCAAACCTAAACCTTACCAACGTAACCGAAACATACGATGCCTATCTCAAGCTAACGTGCCAAGACCACTATCGCCAGTTACCCAATAGGCAAGCAGAATATACTAGAGCACAGCACAGCGCAGAAATCCGACGAATATTTGTGTATACCACAAAAGTGGTAGCTGTCCTAGCCTAACTTGACCAAACATAACACAATCAAATTTAACCTAACTCCACCTATCGATCCTAAACCGCTGTTGACGACCTCCCGGAACAAGGTAGGGCATATTACAGCTACGTAGAGCGCAGAAATCGAACGAATATCCGTGTATAGCAGAAAAGTCTATGGTGTCCCCTCCTAACCTAACCAATCGTAACATAACCAAACGAAAAGTAACTCAACCTATCGTGTCTAGCCCTGTATTTCTGACCTTCACAGAGCCAGTCAGAATATGCCAGAGCATAGTAGAGCGCAGAAACC
>NW_016920844.1:0-244 GCF_001483705.2 Eufriesea mexicana
GATAGATCCATAGACTAAGTATGATGTGCGCGCTATCTGTACAAAGGTAAGCTACCTAACTTGGAACGAATATATATATTTTCTCTTATCCCTCTCGTTTACCAAACAGAACATAATTGTTCTCGTGATAGTCGTGATTATTCTTAAGTACCGACTAGCCTACGCGACGTGCTCTCGTGTTCTCGATAAGTACATGCTTCGTAAGTCATCCTCACGACTCGTCTCCGACACTCATTTCCAGTCA
>NW_016920845.1:0-298 GCF_001483705.2 Eufriesea mexicana
CTTTCCTCCTTACCTATGCAAGGAAGTAAGCTCACCACGATATCAGTAGAAAATGTCAGTAAAATTGAATTTTCCAGCAAGATTCTGTAGCATTGCAATGCCTATAGCACGCCAACCGAATCTTTTCTCCTTATTTAAGCAAGAAAGTTAGCTTACCGCGATATTAGTCGTAAATTCCAATAAAACTGAATTTTCCAGCCAGACACAATAGCAATGCGATGGCTATAGCACGCCAATAGAATCTACCATCCTTAATTACGCAAAAAAGATAGCTCCCCACGATATTAGTCGAAACCGT
>NW_016920846.1:0-1316 GCF_001483705.2 Eufriesea mexicana
GGATTTAAGGATACATGGATGTGTGGATGTATGGATGTATGTATAAATGAATGTATGGATGTATGCATGGATGTATGTATGGATGTATGTATGGATGTATGTATGGGTGTATGTATGGATGTATGGGGGGGTGTATGTATGTATGTATGGATGGATGTATGTATCGGTGTATATATGGATGTACGTATTATTGTATGTATGAATGTATGCATGAATGAATGTATGAGTGTATGTATGGACATATGTACTGATGTGTGTATGGATGTATAGATGGATGGATGGATTGGTGGATGAAAATCGATGCATGTATGGATGGGTGAACGTATGGATGAATGGGAGTGTGGCAAGGTGGATGTATGGATGGATGTATGAGTGGATGAACGGTTGTATGGATGGATGTGTGTATGAATGGATTGAATAATGGATTGACGGATGTACGGATGTATGGATGAATGGATGTATATGTGTATGGATGTACGGATGAATGAATGTAAGTGTGTATGGATGGATGAATGGGTGGATGTCAGGATATGTGGATGGATGGATGCATTGATGTACAGATGTATGGATGCATGAGTGTAAGGATTTATGGTTGTATGTATGGATGTTTTTGTGGATTTATGTATGGATGTATGCATGGATGTACGTATGGTTGGACGGATGTATGGTTGGATGGATGGAAGTACGGACTGATGGATTTAAGGATACATGGATGTGTGGATGTATGGATGTATGTATAAATGTATGTATGGATGTATGCATGGATGTATGTATGGATGTATGCATGGGAGTTTATATGGATGTATGTATGGATGTATGTATGGGTGTATGTATGGATGTATGGGGGGGTGTATGTATGTATGTATGGATGGATGTATGTATGGGTGTATATATAGATGTACGTATTATTGTATGTATGAATGTATGCCTCAATGAATGTATGAGTGTATGTATGGACATATGTACTGATGTGTGTATGGATGTATAGATGGATGGATGGATTGGTGGATGGATGTATGGATGGAAGGGTGTATGGATCGATGGATGTACGGATGTGGTGATGTGTGGATGAATGGATGTATGGATGTATGCATGGATGTATGTATGGATGTTTCTATGGAAGAATGCATGGATGTATGTAAGGATGTTTGTATGGATGTATGTATGGATTCATGTATGGACGTATGTAAGGATGTATGTATGAAAGTAGGTATGAAAGAATGTATGAGTGTATATATGGATATATGTACCGTCGTGCGTATGGATGTACAGATGGATGGATGGAATGATGGATGGATGTATGTATGGATGTTTGC
>NW_016920847.1:0-2529 GCF_001483705.2 Eufriesea mexicana
ACGTTGAGTAGGTTACAGTAGAGCAAAGCAGAGTGCACAAATCCACCGAATAGCAGTGTACAGTACAAAAGGCGAAGCTGCCCTATCCTAACCTCACCAAACGTAACGCAAACAAGCATGACTTAACTCAACCCAACTTGCCGAGGCATCTGTTATTGGCCGCTCAGGGCCAAGCAGAGCATATTAGAGCGCCGTGGAGCGCAGAAATCCACCTAAGAACCGCGTACAGCACAACAGTCAATGCTATCCTATCCTAACCGGACCAAACGTAACATAACTCTACATAACATGCCGAGATGCCTCCTGCTGACCTCCCCAGAGCCATGCAGAATTTGCTAGAGCAGGGCAGAGCGCAGGAAAGGCATCGAAAGCTGTGTATAGCACAGAAGCCAAAGCTACCCTATCCCAACATAATCAGTCGTAACGGAACCAAACGTAACATAGCCGAACGTAGCCTAGCTCAACTAAAGTGCCAAGGTCACTACTGCTGGCATCCCAAAAGCTTAGCAGAACATGCTAGTGCACAGTACAGCGCAGAAATTCACATTACAGCCATGTATACAACGAAAGTCAAATCCATCCAGACCGAACCGAACCCAACCTAACCAAACCAAACGTTACCTAACTAAACCTGTCGCGCCGCGGCAGCCCTTTCTGGCCTCCGCAGTACCGAGAAGAGTGTATTAGAGCAGAGAAGAGCGCAGGAACCGCTCCGAATTGCAGTATATAGCCCAACAATCAAAATTATCCTGCCGTAACCTAACCAGGCGTAACACAAACAAACGTGACTTAATACAACCTAAGGTACCTAGGTCACTATTGCTGGCCACCCCACCGCCAAGCTGCTCAAATTGGAGGAGAGTAGTGCACTGAAGTCAAAAGGATGGCAGTGTACAGCTGAAAATACAAAGATATCCGAACCTAACCCATGCCATCGTATACAAACCAAACGTATCCAGAAAGAGTCCAACGAGCCCCGACCGCTGTTGCTGGACCCCCTGAGTCTAACAGCGTATAGTACAGCTACGAAGAGCACTGTAATCCACCGAATTGAAGTTTATAGCACAAAAGTCAAAGACACCCTATCCTAACATAACCAAACGTGACATAAGCAGACGTAACGTAACCCAAACCGACGTGTCACGACCGCTGTTGCTGGCCTCACGAGAGCTAAGCACATTACAGCGGAGCAATGTAGAACGCTGAAATCGTCGAGGAGCAGTGTAAAGCGCAAAAGCCAAAGCCAACCTAACCAAACGTAACCAAGCCAAACATATGCAAAAGCTACGTAACTCTGCCTAACGTGCCGAGAGCACTATTTCTGTCTTCCACGGAGGAAAGCAGAATGCGATAGCGCACAGAAGTGCGCCAAAGCACATAGATCAGCAGAGTGCAGCACAGGAGTCAAAGATACCCTAGCTTAACCCAACGTTACCTAATCTAACCAAACGCTATGTAACACAACCTATCATGCTGCGACCACTACTTCTGGCCCCCTAGAGTCGAGCAGAGTGCAACAGAGCAACGTAGAGCGCAAGAATCCACCGTGTTGCCGTGTATAACACAAAAGTCAAAGCTATCCTCTTCTGACCTAACCAAACGTAACATAACCAAACGCAACATTATTAAGACTAACTTGCCGAGACCAACACCGCTGGCCTCGCTAGAGCCAGGCAAAATATATTAGAGCACAGTACAGTACGGAAAACCATCGAATAGCGGCGTATAGCACAAAAGTCACAGCCATCCTTACCGAGCCGAGCCTAACCAAACCTAACCAAACGTAACATATCTCAACCTATCTCGCCACGCCAGCCATAGCTGTCCGCCCCTGATTCGGGTAGGGAATAGTAGAGCAACAAAGAGCACAGAAATCCACGGAGTAGTAGTGTATAGATCAAAATTCGGATTTATTCTATCCCAAAATAACCTAACGTAGCATATACAAACGAATATATCTCATCCTATCGTGCCTACAACGCCATTGCTTACCTCCCAAGAGACAAGCACAATTTACTTGAGCACGGTAGACCGCCGGAAGTCACCAGGATACAGTGCATCGCAAAAAAGTGTGAGTGAACCTAAGCTAACCTAAAATACCCCAAACTAATCAAACGTAGACTGACTGAACATAACTTGCCGCGAAAACAATTGCTGGCCTTCCCAGAGTCGAGCAGAGTATAATAGAGCAAAGTAGACCGCCGAAATGCATCTAAGAACAGTGTATACAACGAAAGCCAAATCTATCCAAACATATCAAAGCGAACGTAACCAAACCTAACACCGGCTAACTCACCCTAACGTGCCGGGACCACTATTACTGGCCTCCCCAGAGGTGAGCAGAGTATAGTAAAGCAGGATAGATCGTAGAAATCCACCTAATAACAGTCTATATCTCAAAAGTCATAACAATTCTGCCCTAACCTAACCAATCGTAATCTAACCAAACGTAACCAAGCTCGACCGAACATGCCGACACCACTATTGCTGTCTTACCCAGAGACAAGCAGAACATATTAGAGGAGAGTA
>NW_016920848.1:0-249 GCF_001483705.2 Eufriesea mexicana
AACCTAACCTAACCTAACGTAAGGTTACACAAACTAAAGTGTCGCGACCACTATTCCAGTGCTTCACAGACTCGAGCATAATATAGTTGAGAACAGCAGAGCGTCGGAATCCACCTAATAACAGTTTATGACACAAAAGGCGAAGCTACCCTTATCTGATGCAACGTAACCTAACATAAAGGAACGTACTCTAACCCAACCTATCGTACCACGACTACTATTGCTGGCCTCTCGATAGTCGTGCAGAGG
>NW_016920849.1:0-6606 GCF_001483705.2 Eufriesea mexicana
CCATCCATCCGTGCATCCATACATCCTCACATCCACACATCCATAAATCCTAACATCCGTACGTCCAACCGTCGATTCACCCATCCATCCATACGTCCATACATACATCCATACTTACATCTTTAACTACATCCATACGTACATTCATACATACATCCATGCATTCATCCATTCAACCATCAATCCATACACCCGTCCATCAATCCATGTTTCCCTTCATGCACCCATCCATCCATCCACACTCCCTTCCATCCACCCATCCATTTATCCACCCATATAGCTATACGTGCATAATCCGTACATCCATTCATTCGTACATCCATTCATCCATTCCTACATACATCCATACATCCATCCATACATGCATCCATACATACGCCCTTCCATCCATCAATGCATCCGTTATTCCACCCATCGTTTCACCCACTCTTCAGTTCATCCACCAATCCATTCACACACCCGCACATCCACACTTCCATACGTCTATCCCACCATACATCCATCCATGCATACATCATCCCACCCATACGTCCACCGATCCATACATCCATACATCCAGACATCCATCCACCAATCCCTCCATCCATCTATACATCCGTACATACATCAATACAAACGTCCATACATATGACCATACATTCATTCATACATACATCCATACATTCACTCTTAGATACATCCACATATACATCCGCACATCCATCCACGCATACATCCATACATACATCCACACAAACACCGATACATATATTCATCCATACATATATACATACGTACATCCGTCCAGTCATACATCAATCCATCCGTACACACATCCATCCATACAGCCATCCTTCCATACATACATACATCCATACCTCCACCCTACCATACATCCATACATCCATACATCCATCCACCAATCCATCCATCCATCTATACATCCATACATCCACCCATACATGCGTCCATGCATACGCCCTTCAACCCATCCATGCATCCGTTCTTCCACCCACCCTTTCACCCACTATTCAGTTCATCCACCCAACCATTCATCCACCCGCACATCCATACGTCCATACATCTATCCTTCCATACATCCATACATCCATACATCATCCCATCCATACATCCATCGATCCATACATCCATCCATCCATACATCCATACAAACACCCATACACTCATCCATATAAGCATCCATAGATACATACGTACATACACCCATACATACACCCGTTCGCCCAACCATACATACATCCGTACATTCGCCCTCCCATACACGCATCCATACATCCATCCATCCATCCACCCATCCATAAATTCATCCAACCATACATACATCCATCCATCCATCCATACATATATGCATTCATGCATCCAAACATCCATACATACATACGTACATACATATATACGTCGATACATCCATACAACCGTACATCCAAAAATCCACCCATCCATACATTCATCCAACCATACACACATCCATACATACATCCATACATACATCCACACATCCATACATCCACAAATCCGTCCAACCATACAACCATCCACCAATACATACATCCATGCGTACATCCACACATACATACATACACTCATACACACATCCATACATCCATCCATCCATACGTCCATACATACATGCATACTTACATCTTTAACTACATCCATACGTACATTCATACATACATCCATCCATCCATCCATCCATCCATCCATCCATCCATCCATCCATCCATCCATCCATCCATCCATCCATCCATCCATCCATCCATCCATCCATCCATCCATCCATCCATCCATCCATCCATCCATCCATCCATCCATCCATCCATCCATCCATCCATCCATCCATCCATCCATCCATCCATCCATCCATCCATCCATCCATCCATCCATCCATCCATCCATCCATCCATCCATCCATCCATCCATCCATCCATCCATCCATCCATCCATCCATCCATCCATCCATCCATCCATCCATCCATCCATCCATCCATCCATCCATCCATCCATCCATCCATCCATCCATCCATCCATCCATCCATCCATCCATCCATCCATCCATCCATCCATCCATCCATCCATCCATCCATCCATCCATCCATCCATCCATCCATCCATCCATCCATCCATCCATCCATCCATCCATCCATCCATCCATCCATCCATCCATCCATCCATCCATCCATCCATCCATCCATCCATCCATCCATCCATCCATCCATCCATCCATCCATCCATCCATCCATCCATCCATCCATCCATCCATCCATCCATCCATCCATCCATCCATCCATCCATCCATCCATCCATCCATCCATCCATCCATCCATCCATCCATCCATCCATCCATCCATCCATCCATCCATCCATCCATCCATCCATCCATCCATCCATCCATCCATCCATCCATCCATCCATCCATCCATCCATCCATCCATCCATCCATCCATCCATCCATCCATCCATCCATCCATCCATCCATCCATCCATCCATCCATCCATCCATCCATCCATCCATCCATCCATCCATCCATCCATCCATCCATCCATCCATCCATCCATCCATCCATCCATCCATCCATCCATCCATCCATCCATCCATCCATCCATCCATCCATCCATCCATCCATCCATCCATCCATCCATCCATCCATCCATCCATCCATCCATCCATCCATCCATCCATCCATCCATCCATCCATCCATCCATCCATCCATCCATCCATCCATCCATCCATCCATCCATCCATCCATCCATCCATCCATCCATCCATCCATCCATCCATCCATCCATCCATCCATCCATCCATCCATCCATCCATCCATCCATCCATCCATCCATCCATCCATCCATCCATCCATCCATCCATCCATCCATCCATCCATCCATCCATCCATCCATCCATCCATCCATCCATCCATCCATCCATCCATCCATCCATCCATCCATCCATCCATCCATCCATCCATCCATCCATCCATCCATCCATCCATCCATCCATCCATCCATCCATCCATCCATCCATCCATCCATCCATCCATCCATCCATCCATCCATCCATCCATCCATCCATCCATCCATCCATCCATCCATCCATCCATCCATCCATCCATCCATCCATCCATCCATCCATCCATCCATCCATCCATCCATCCATCCATCCATCCATCCATCCATCCATCCATCCATCCATCCATCCATCCATCCATCCATCCATCCATCCATCCATCCATCCATCCATCCATCCATCCATCCATCCATCCATCCATCCATCCATCCATCCATCCATCCATCCATCCATCCATCCATCCATCCATCCATCCATCCATCCATCCATCCATCCATCCATCCATCCATCCATCCATCCATCCATCCATCCATCCATCCATCCATCCATCCATCCATCCATCCATCCATCCATCCATCCATCCATCCATCCATCCATCCATCCATCCATCCATCCATCCATCCATCCATCCATCCATCCATCCATCCATCCATCCATCCATCCATCCATCCATCCATCCATCCATCCATCCATCCATCCATCCATCCATCCATCCATCCATCCATCCATCCATCCATCCATCCATCCATCCATCCATCCATCCATCCATCCATCCATCCATCCATCCATCCATCCATCCATCCATCCATCCATCCATCCATCCATCCATCCATCCATCCATCCATCCATCCATCCATCCATCCATCCATCCATCCATCCATCCATCCATCCATCCATCCATCCATCCATCCATCCATCCATCCATCCATCCATCCATACATACATCTGTACATCCATTCATCCATACATGCATGCATCCATACATCCATACATCCAAACACACATACACCCATTCATCCATACATCCATACATCCATACATCCATCCACCCGCATAACCGTCAAACCATACATCCTCACGTTCATACATCCATACATCCATAAATCCATCCAACATCCATCCATCAGTACATACATCCTTCCGTATATCCATCCATCCAATCATCCACCCATCCATACATCCATCGATCCATACATACATACAACTAACCTTCCATCCATCCATCCATTCATACATACATATATCAATACATTCATCCATACATACACAAATACATTCGTCCATACATACACCCATACATACATCCATACATTCATAAATACATACACCCTCACATACATCCATACACACATCCACTCATACATCCATACATACATCCATACATAAATACATACATACATACACTCAGAAACCCATACACCCATACATCCATACATCCATATATCCACCCACCCGTATATCCGTCCATCCATACATCCATACATACATCAATACATACATCCATCCATCCATACATCCGTACATAGATACACCCATGCATCCACATATCCGTACATGCATACATTCGTACATCAATAGATCCATACATCCATACAACCATACATCCATACATACATAGATACATACATTCATACATCCATTCGTCCATTCATCCATCTAACCGTACATCCGCCCAGCCATACATCCATACATTCATAAATACGTACAACCAAAAATCCATCCATCCATACACCCATCCATCAATACATACACCCATACATACATCCATAAGTACATCCACACGTACATCCATACATCCATTCGTCCATTCATCCATCTAACCGTACATCCGCCCAGCCATACATCCATACATTCATAGATACATACATCCATACATCCATTCGTCCATTCTTTCACGCACCCGTTCATCTGTCAGCCCAAACATCCATCCGTCCATATATCCATCCATAAATACATCCATTAAAAACATCCACACATACATCCATACACACATCCACACAAACATGCATACATATATACATCCATACGTCCATACATCCATAAATCCGTCCACCAATACCTCAATCCATCCATACATCCATCCATTCATACAACCATTCATGCATACATACAAGCATCCATATATCCACCTTGCCATACATCCGTCCATCCATATATCCACCCATCCATACATCCACCGAACCATACATCCATCCCTCAATACAAGCACCCATCCATACATCCATCGATCCATACATATATCCATCCATACATCCATCGATGCCTGCATCCATACATCCACACATCAATAAATCCATCCATCCGTACATCCATCCAACCATACATATATCCTTACAAACATCCATACATCCATTCATACATACATCCATCCATGCATCCATCCATTCATTCATACATCCATCCGTTAGAACATACATCCATAAATCCATACATCCATACATCCATGCATCCACACATCCATACATCCATACGTTCATACATCCGTACATCCATAAATCCATCCATCTGTACATTCATCCATCCGTACATACATCCTTCCGTATATCCATAAATCCATTCATACACCCGCACATCCGTGCAGACAAACATCTATCCTTCCATACATCCATCCATTCGCACATCATCCCATTCATACGTCCACCGATCCGTACATCTATGCATCCATACATTCATCCACCAATCCATCCATCCATCTATACATCCATTCATACATCGGTACATGCATCTCAACGTTCATCCATACATACATCCATACATACACACATCCATACATCCAAACATCCATATATCCATAGATCCATCAATCCGTACTTCCACCCATCGATACACCCATCCATCCATACATCCATATATACATCAATACATACATCCATACATCCATACATCCATGCATCCATACATACATACATCCATACATACAACCATTCATCCATACATACATCAATCCATACATCCACATTGCCATACATACATCCATTCACTTATCCACCCATCCATACATCCATCGAACCAAACAACCATCAATCCATACAAGCACCCATCCCAACATCCATCAATACATACTCTTATCCACCCATACGTCCATCCATCCATACATACTTACATCCACACATCCATAAATCCATCCATCCAAACATCCATCCAACCATACATACACCCACACATACATCCATACATACATCCGTACATCCATCCATCCGTACATCCATCCAACCATTCATCCATCCACCCACACATCCATACATATATACATCCATCCATCGATACACCCATCCATCCATACATCCATACATACATCAATACATACATCAATACATCCATACAGCCATACACCCATACATTCATACACACATACATTCATACATCCATACATCCATCCATCTATCTTCCGTATATCCATCCATCCAATCATCCACCCATCCATACATCCATCCATCTATCTTCCGTATATCCATCCATCCAATCATCCACCCATCCATACATCCATCCATCTATCTTCCGTATATCCATCCATCCAATCATCCACCCATCCATACATCCATCCATCCATACATCCATCCACTCATACATCCCATACATACATCCATACTTACATCTTTAACTACATCCATACGTACATTCATACATACATCCATGCATTCATCCATTCAACCATCTATCCATACACCAGTCCATCAATCCATGTTTCCCTTCATGCACACATCCATCCATCCACACTCCCTTCCATCCACCCATCCATTTATCCACCCACATATCCATA
>NW_016920849.1:6851-9191 GCF_001483705.2 Eufriesea mexicana
ATCCATACATCCATCCATACATACATCCATCTACGAATCCATCCATCCACCTATACATCCATACATACATATATACATACATCCATACATACAATCATATATTCATTCATACTTACATTCATACATTCATCCTTAGATACATCCACACATACATCCAAACATACATCCATAAAAACAACCATACTTACATCCATGCATGCATCCGTACTTAAATCCATACATGCATCCATGCGTACATCCATACATACATCAAATATCCTTACATCCATTCATCCGTACATCCATAAATTCGTACATCAATCCATACATACATTCGTACATACATCCATACATACATCCATACATCCATCCATCCATACATCCATCCATTCATTCATCATCCATCCTTACAAACATACATCCATACATCCATACATCCATACATCCATACATCCATGCATCCATACATCCATACATCCATACCTTCATACATCCATACATCCATAAATCCATGAATCTGTACATTCATCCATCCGTACATACATCCTTCCGTATATCCATCCATCCATTCATCCACCCGAACATCCGTACAGACATACACACATCCATTCGTACATCCATACACCCATACATACACCCATACACACGTCCATACATACATCCATACATACATCCATTCATCCATCCACTCATACATCCAACCAACCATACATCCATACATACAGCAATACATACATCCATCCATCCACACATCCATACATATATACATCCAAACATCCGTTCATACATACATTCGTACATCAGTACATCCATACATCCATGAAACCATACATCCATACATTCATACATACAAACATTCATACATCCATTCATACATTCACACATGCATCTATGCATACGACCTTCCATCCATTCATGCATCCGTTCTTCCACCCATCCGTTCACCCCCTCTTCATTTCATCCACCCATCCATTCTTCCACCCGCACATTCATGCAGACATACATCTGTCCTTCCATACATCCATCCATTCATACATCATCCCATTCATACATCCATCGATCCGTACATCCATACATCCATACATCCATCCACCAATCCTTCCATCCATCTATACATCCATACATACATCAATACATACGTCCATACATACAACCATACATCCATTCATACGTACATGCATACATTCATTCTTAGATACAACCACACGTACATCCACACATACGTCCAAGCATAAATCCGTACATGCATCCACACAAACATCGATACTTACATCCATACATCCATACATCCATCCATCCATACATCCATCCATTCATTCATCATCCATCCATACAAACATACATCCATACATCTATACATCCATTCATCCATACATCCATGCATCCATACATCCAAATCCATACATCCAAACATACATACATCCATTCATCCATACATCCATACATCCATACATCCATACATCCATCCATCCGCATATCCGTCAAACCATACATCCATACGTTCATACATCCATACATCCATAAATCCATCCAGCTATACATCCATCCATCAGTACATACATCCTTCAGTATATACATCCATAAAATCATCCACCCATCCATACATCCATCGATCCATACATACATACAACTAACCTTCCATCCATCCATCCATTCATCCATACATATATCAATACATACATCCATACATACACAAATACATTCGTCCATACATACACCCATACATACATCCATACATTCATATATACATACACCCTCCCATACATCCATACATACATCCATTTATACATCCATACATACATCCACACATAAATACATACCAACATCCATACATACATCATTACATATTTCCATTCATACATCCATACATACATCTATACATACATCCATACATACATCCATCCATACATACATCCATCCATACATCCATACATCCACACATCCGTACATCCACACATCCATACATCCATTAGTACGTCCAACCATGCATCCGCCGATCCCTACATCCATCCACCCATACATCCATCCACCAATCCATACATCCATTTATACATACATTCATTCATCAATACATGCATCCAAACATACAATCATACATTCATTCATACATGCACACATAAATACATCCTTAGATACATCCACACATACATCCATACTTACATCCATAAAAACAACATACCTACATCCATGTATACATTCGTACATACATCCATACATACATCCATGAATACATCCATACATACATCCACACAAACATCCATACATATATACGTACATACATCCATACATACGTACATCCGTCCATTCATACCTCAATCCATCCATAAACCCATTAATCCATACTGCCATCCTTCCGTACAT
>NW_016920849.1:9430-10532 GCF_001483705.2 Eufriesea mexicana
ATACATCCATACATCCATACATCCATACATTCATAGATACATACATCCATACATCCATTCGTCTATTCATTCACGCACCCGTTCATCTGTCAGCCCAAACATCCATCCGTCCATACACCCATCCATCAATACATACACCCATACATACATCCATACATATATATATCCATATATCCATACATCCGTGCATGCCTCAATCCATACCTCAATCCATTCACACATCCATCCATCCATACATCCATCCGACCATACATCCACGCACCCGTTCATCTATCAGTCCAAACATCCATCCGTCCATATATCCATCCATAAATACATCCATCCAAACATCCACACATACATCCATACACACATACACACAAACATCCATACAGATATACATCAATACGTCCATACATCCATACATCCGTCCACCAATACCTCAATCCATCCATACATCCATCCATCCATACAACCATTCATGCATACATATAAGCATCCATACATCCACCTTGCCCTACATCCGTCCATCCATATATCCACCCTTCCATACATCCACCGAACCATACATCCATCCCTCAATGCAAGCACCCATCCATACATCCATCGATACATACATCTATCCATCCATACATCCATCGATCCATGCATCCATACATCCACACATCAATAAATTCATCCATCCGTACATCCATCCAACCATACATACACCCACACATACATCCATACATACATCCGTACATCCATCCATCCATACATCCATCCAATCATTCATCCATCCCCCCATACATCCATACATATATAGATCCATACATGGATACATCCGTATCATCCACACATCCATCCAACAATCCATCCACCCATCTATACATCCATACATACATCAGCCCATATGTCCATACATACACTCATACATTCATTCATACAGGCTTCCATACATACATCATTACATACATCCACACATGCATCCATACATACATCCATACGAACATCCATACATACATCCATGCATACTTCCATACAATCACCCATACATTCATCCATGCATACAACCATTCAACCATACATCCATCCATTCATACATCCATCCATCTTTACATCCACCCATCCATACATCCATCGA
>NW_016920850.1:0-719 GCF_001483705.2 Eufriesea mexicana
TACATTCCTCAACTATAATCTGCTCGACTCTGCGAATGCGAGCAATAGCGGCCGCGGTCCGTTCGATTGGGTTAGTCTACGCTTGGTTAGGTTAGGTTACGTTAAGTTTGGTTAGGATGGCTACTACTTTCGTGCTCTACACATTTATCTGGTGGGTTTCTGTGATAGACGTTGCTCTAGTACATTCTGCTTTGCTCCGTGGTGTCAGGAGCAGTGGTAGCGGCACGTCATGTTGTGTCACGCGGTGCTTGTTTGGGTTAGATTGTTTCAGGTTAGATTAGGTTATCTACGGCTTTTGTGCTATTCACAGCAAATCGGTGGATTTCCGCGCTTCACTGTGTGTAGTACACTCTGCTTGTCTCTGTGGAGACAAGCAATATTGGACTCGTCCTGCTAGGTTGAGCTTGGCTGTTTGGATATGTTACGCTTGGCTAGGTTAGGATAGACTTTTGTGCTCTTCACGGCTATTCGGTCGATTTCTGCGCTCTAAAGTGCCCTAATGTGCTCTGCCTGGCTCTGTGGATCACTGTAGCATTGGTCTCGCCACGTTATGTTTAGGTACGTTACGTTTGGATAGGTGAGGTATGGTTAGGTTATAAGTATGTTCGACTTTTGCGCTATACGCTGCCATGCGGAGGATGTCTGCGCTCTGCTGTGCCCTAGTATATTCTGCTCGACTTTGAGGAGGCGTGCAATAGCGGACGCGGCAGGTTAGTATG
>NW_016920851.1:0-1203 GCF_001483705.2 Eufriesea mexicana
ATCCAGAAGTATCTTTCCACCTTACATAGGGAAGGATGTTTGCTCACCACGATATTTGTAAAAAATATCAAAAAATTGATTTTTCCAGCAAGATTCTATAGCATTGCAAGGTCTATAGCACGCCAATAGAATCCTTCCTCCTTACTTATGCGAGAAAGCAAAATCACCACGATATTAGTCGAACATGTCAATAAAACTGAACTTTCCAGCCAGACTCTATAGTATTGAAATGGCTATAGCACGCCAATAGAATCCTTCCTCCTTACTTATGCGAGAAAGCAAAATCACCACGATATTAGTCGAACATGTCAATAAAACTGAACTTTCCAGCCAGATTCTGTACCATTGCAATGGCTATAGCACTCCGAACGGATCTGTCCTCCTTACCTAAGCAAGAAAGATAGATCACCACGGAATTTGTCGAAAATGTCAATAAAATTGAATTTTGCAGCACGATTCTTTGGCCTCGCAATGGCAATAGCACGCCAATAGTATCCTTCATAGCTCACCACGGAATTGCTCGAAAATGTCAATAAAATTGAATTTTGCAGCAAGATTCATTGGGCTTGCAATGACAATAGCACGCCAATAGAATCTTTCCTATGTGCACGGAAGATAGCTCACCGCGGTATTAGCCGAAAATGTCAATAAAATTGAATTTTCCAGGACGATTGTATTGCATTGCAATGTCTATAGCACGCCAATAGAATCTTTCCTCCTTATTTATGGAAGAAAGATAGATCACCACGGTATTGGTCGAAAATGTCAATAAAATTGAATTTTGCAGCAAGATTCATTGGGCTTGCAATGACAATAGCACGCCAATAGAATCTTTCCTCCTTATTTATGGAAGAAAGATAGATCACCACGGTATTGGTCGAAAATGTCAATAAAATTGAATTTTCAAGGACGATTGTTTAGAATTGCAATGCCTACAGCACGCCAATATAATCCTTCCTCCTTATTTATGCGAGAAAGCAAACTCACCACGATATTAGACGAAAATGTGAATAAAATTGAACTTTACAGCCAGATTCTATAGCATTGCAATGGCAATAGCATGCCAACAGAATCTTTGCTCCTGATTTATGGAAGAAAGATAGCTCAGAACCATATTAGTCGAAAATGTCTATAAAATTGAATCTGCCAGGCACATCCTATATCATTGCAATGGTTATAGCACGCCAAAGGAATCTTTCCTCC
>NW_016920851.1:7873-10098 GCF_001483705.2 Eufriesea mexicana
AGCTCACCACGATATTAGGCGAAAATGTGAATAAAATTGAACTTTCCAGCCATATTCAATGGCATTGTTTTGGTTATAGCACGCCAATAGGTTCCTTCCTCCCTATTTATGCAAGAATGATAGCTCACCACAATATTAGTCGTAACTGTCAGTAAAATTGAACTCTGCAGCCAGATTCCAGAGCATTGCAGTGCCTATAGCACGCTAATAGAATCTTTCCGCCTTATTTATGCGAGAAAGCTAACTCACCACGATATTAGCCGTGCATATCAATAAAACTGAACTTTCCAGCCAGATTCTGTAGTATTGAAACGGCTATAGCACGCCAATAGATTCTCTCCACCTTGTTTATAGAGAAGGTTATCTCACCACGATATTAGTCGAAAATGTCAATAAAATTGAACTTTCCAGCCAGATTCTATAGCATTGCAATGGTAATAGCTTGCCAATATAATCTTTTCTCCTTGTTTATGCAAGAAAGTTGGCTCACAGCGATATTAGACCAAAATGTCAATAAAATTGAATTTTCCAGCCATATTCCGCAGCATTGCAATGGCTAGAGCACTACGAACGGATCCTTCCTTCTTACCTATGCAAGGAAGTTAGCTCACCACGAAGTTAGTCGAAAATGTCAATAAAATTGAATTTTCTAGGACGATTCTATAGCATTGCAATGTGTATAGCACGACAGTAGAATCTCTCCTCCTTATTTATGCAAGAAAGTTAGCTCACCACGATAATTGTCGAAGCTGTCAATAATACTGAACTTTCCAGCAATATTCTATAGCACTGCAAAGCCTATAGCATGCCAACAGAGTCTTTCCTCCTGATTTATGCAAGAAAGTTAACTCACCACGATATTAGACGAACATGACAATAAAATTGAATTTTCGAGGACGATTCTATGGCATAGCAATGTCTACAGCACGTCAGTTGAATCTCTCCTACATATTTATGCATGAAAGTTTGCTCCCCACGATATTAACCGAAAATGTAAATAAAATTGATTTTTCCATCAACATTCTATATTATTGCAATGTGTATAGAAAGCCAATAGAACCTAAACCCTTTATTTATGCAAGAAAGGTAACCCACCACGATATTAGTCGAAACAGTCAATAAAATTGAACTTTCCAGCCTGATTTCAGTGCACTGCGATGGCTATAGCACGCCAATAGAATCTTTCCTCCTTATTTATGCAAGATAGATAGGTCACCACGATATTAGTCGAAACTGTCAATAAAATTGAACTTTGAATCCAGATTCCAGAGCATTGCAGTGCCTATAGCACGCCAGGAGAATCTTTCCTCCTTATCTATGCAAGATAGTTAGCTCTCCACGATATTTGTCAAAAATGTCAATAAAATTGAGTTTTCCAGCTAGATTCTACTGCACTGCAATGGCTATAACAATCCAGAAGTATCTTTCCACCTTACATAGGGAAGGATGTTTGCTCACCACGATATTTGTGAAAAATATCAAAGAATTGAATTTTCCAGCAAGATTCTATAGCATTGAAGGTCTATAGCACGCCAACAGAATCTTTCCTCCTGACTTATGGAAGAAAGATAGCTCACCACGATAATATTCGAAACTGTCAATAAAATTGAATTTTCCAGCCAGATTCGACGACATTACAATCTCAATAGCACTCCAAAAGGATCTTTCCTCCTTACTTATGCAAGGAAGTTATCTCACCACGATATTAGTCGAAAATGTCTATAGAATTGAATCTGCCAGGCATATTCTATATCATAGCTATGGTTATAGCACGCCAAAAGAATCTTTCCTCCCTATTTATGCAAGAAAGCTACCTCATCTCGATATTAGTCGAAAATGTCTATAGAATTGAATCTGCCAGGCATATTCTATATCATAGCTATGGTTATAGCACGCCAAAAGAATCTTTCCTCCCTATTTATGCAAGAAAGCTACCTCATCTCGATATTAGTCGAAAATGTTTATAAAATTCAATCTGCCGGGCACATTCCATATCATTGCAATTGTTATAGCACGCCGAAAGGATAAGTATTGAAATAGTTATAGCACGCCAATAGAACCTTTCCACCATGTTTATGCATGAAAGTTTGCTCCCCACGATATTAACCGAAAATGTCAATAAAATTGATCTTTCCAACAACATTCAATATCATTGCAATGTATATAGCACGCCAACAGACCCTACACTCTTTATTTATGCAAGAAAGGTAACCCACCACGATATT
>NW_016920852.1:0-537 GCF_001483705.2 Eufriesea mexicana
CTGCTATTCTATATATTTCTGCGCTCTATTGTGTTCTAGTTTGTCCTGCTTGGCTCTGGCGAGGGCAGCAATAGCGGTATCTGCACGTTATGTTTGTTGCTGTAACGTTCGGGTATTTTCTGCTGGTCTGCGATAGGTCTGGGTAGCATTGACTTTTCTGATATACACTGCGTTCACATGAGATTCTGCGTTCCACTCTCTGCTAATGTATTGGCATTGACTTTTCTGATATACACTGCGTTCACATGAGATTCTGCGTTCCACTCTCTGCTAATGTGTTCTGCTTGTCTCTGGGGTGACCAGCAACAGTGGTCTCGGCACGTTGGGTTGAGCTACGTTACTTTTCGTTATGTCACGGTTGGATATGTTAAGAGCGGATAGCTTTGGCATTAGCGCTATGGTCTGCTATTAGGTGGATTTCTGCCTTCGACAGCGCTTTAATATTATCAGGCTGATTCTGGGGGTGCCAGGAATAGCGGCCTCGCGTCGTTATGGTGAGTCAGGTTACGTTCGGCTAAGGTGGGTCAGGCTAAGTTT
>NW_016920853.1:0-7226 GCF_001483705.2 Eufriesea mexicana
GGCTTTGACTTTTGTGCTATACACTGCTATCCTGTGCATTGCTGCGATCTATCGAGTACTAGTATATTCCGCTTGGCTTTGGTAAGGCCAGCTGTAGTGGTCTCTACTGGTTAGTCTGAGCTACGCTGCGTATGAATATGTAACGCTTGGTTAGGTTAAGAGAGGATAGCTTTGACTTTTGCGCTATACACCGCTATCCGGAGGATTTCTACGCTCTACAGTCCTCTACCGTGCTATGCACGACCCTGGGGAGGCCAGTAATAGTGGTCTCTGCACGTTAGCTTGAGATTGGCTACGTTCGGTTAGTTTATGTTAGTTTTGGTTAGGTATGGATAGCTCTGACTTTTGTGCTTACACTACTATACGTTGAATTTCTGCACTCTACATTGCTCTACTAAACTCTGCTCGTCTCTCCGGATGCGAGCAATAGCGGTATGGTTTGTTAGGTTGTGTTAGGTTGCGTTTGGTTATGTTTGGTACGGTTAGGTTTGGTTAGCGTAGCTTTGACTGTCGTGCTGCGCGCAGATTTTCGGTGGATTCCTGCTCTCCACTGTGCTCTGTCCTAATTTTCTAGACCATGTGGAGGCCAGAAATACTGGACGCCGCAAGTTACGTTGCGTTTGCCTACGTTAGGTTAGGTTACGTTGGTTTGGGTTAGGTTTGAATATGTGAGCTTTTTCTGCTGTAGACTTCGATTGTATTGATTTCTGCGCAATACTGTCCTGTAATAATTACTGCTTGGCTCTAGGGAGGCCAGCAACAGTGGCGGCGGCACGTTTGAGCACGTTAGTTCGTGTTAGGTTACGTTTGGTTAGCTTACGTTAGCACGGTAAGGTCTGCATAGCTTTGATTTTTCTGCTATTCACTGCAATTTTATGGATTTCTGCGCCCTACTATCCTCTAATATTCATTGCATGGCCCTCGGGAGGCCAGAAATAGTGGTCGCGTCCCGTTAGGTTGAGTAATATTACGCTTGGTTAGGTTAAGTTTGTTTGGGTTAGGTTGGGATGCCTTTGACGTTCGTGATATGCATTGCCGTCCATAGAACTCAGCGCTGTATTCTCCAATAATATGCCACGCTTGGCAACGGGGCGGCCAGCAATTGTTTTCTCGGCACGTTAGGTTGAGCTAGGCTACGCATCGTTATGTTATGTTAGTCTGGATAAGGAAAGGATAGCTTTGACTTTGGCGGTGTAAGCTGCTTTTCCGTTGATCTCTGCGCTCCACTGTGCTCTGGCATGACCTGCTTTACTCCGGGGAGGACAGCAATATTGGTCTAGGCTCGTTAGGGTGAGTTATGTTACGTCTGGCTTTGTTATATTTGGTTAGGTTATGCTATGGCAGCTTTCACTTTTGTGCTGTACACTCTTATTACGTGGATTTTTGCGCTCTCCTGTGACCTAATGTTCCCTGCGTTGCTCTGGGAAATCCAGAAATTGTGACCGTGGCGCACTAGGTTGAGGTAGGTTACGTTTGGTTAGTATAGGTTAGTTTGGGTTTGGTTCGGATATCTTTGACCATCGTGCTATACACTGCCATTCTATGTACCTCTGCGCTCTACTCACTTCTAACATGCCCTGGTTGTTGATGGGGAGGCCAGCATTTGTGGGCTAGGTACGTTAGGTTGAGATGGGTTACGTTTGATTAGGCTATGTTACGTCAAGTTAGGATAGGATATCTCGTACTTTTTTGCAAGACACTGCCATTCGGACGATTCCAGCGCCCTACATTGCTCTCCTATACTCTGCCTAGCTCTCGCGAGGCCAACAATGGCTTTGGTGGCACATCAGCTTGTATTACGTTACGCCTGCATACCTTGAGATTGGGTAGGTTAGAACGAGATAGCCTTAACGTTTGTGCTATACAGCGCTATTCCTATTATGCCACCGCTATTATGCCTCTATGGGGAGGACGGCAATATTATTCTCGCCACATTATGTTTAGCTATGTTACGCTTGGTTTGGCAAGGTTGGGAGAGGTTAGGTTATTATATCTTTGACTATTGTGCCACACACTGCATTGCCGTGGACTATTGCGTTCTACTGTGCTCTAGTATGTTCTGCTTCGCTCTGTGGAGGCCAGCATGCGTGGACTCGGCACGCTTGGTTGAGATAAGTTAAGGATGGCATGGCTAGGTTGGGATACGTTTGATTAGGGTAGCCTTGTCTTTTGTGCTATACACTGCTGCTCGGCCGATGTTTGTACACTGCATTGCTCTACTAGCGTCTGCTTGAATTTGTGGAGGCCACTAATAGCGGCCGTGGCACATTTGGTTGGGTTATGTTACCGTTGGTTATGTTAGGTTAGGTTAAGTTTAGCCAGGGTGTCTTCGCCTTTTGCGCTGTACGCTGCTACTCGGTGGCTTTCTGCGCTCTACTGTGTTCTACTACACTCTGCTCTTCTCTGGGGATGCCAGTATTCGATGTCTCGGCCCGTTCGTTTGAGTTAGGATACGTTTGGCTACGTTACATTAGTTTCGGTTGCGCTTGGATAGAACTGACTTTCGTGGTATACGCTGCAATACGTTGAATTTCTGCGCTCTAGTGTGCTGTAGTTTTTTCTGCTTGGTTCTGGCGATGCCAGCAATGGTGGTCTCGGAGGGCTATGTTGAGTTGCGTTGCGCTTTGTTTGCCAAGGTTTGGATAGGCCTGGTTGTGTTAGCTTTGTCCTCTGTGCTATACACAGCTATTCAGAAGATACCAGTGAACTGCGTTGCTCTACTAGCAGCTGCTTGTCTCTCGGATGGCCAGCAATAGCGGTCGTGGCAGTTTCGGTTGTGTTTGGTTACGCTTGGTTATGTAAGGTTAGGTTAAGTATGGTCAGGATATGTATGACCTTTGCGCTATACACTGCAATGCGGTGGATTTCTGCGGTTTGCTCTGCTCTAGTATACTCTACTCGGTTCTCGGAATGCCAGCGATAGTCTTCTCGGCACGTTAGGTTGAACTATGCTACGTTCGATTGTGTTACGTATGGTGTGCTTAGGATGGGATAGTATAGACTTTTGTGCTATACGCATCTATCAGCGGATTTCTGCGCCCTACTGTGCTCTTGTATATTCTGCATGGATCTTGGGATGGCAGCAACAGCGGTCTCGGCACGTTGGTTAGGATTAGGCTACGTTTGGCTATATTCTGTTGGTTTTGATAGGGTTTTGGTAGCTCTGACTTTTCTGATGTATACTGCGATTCTATGGATTTCCGCTTTCTACTCTGAACGAATGTGCTCTGCCTGGCTTTGTGGAGGCCAGCAAAAGCGGACGCAGCAGGTTCGGTTAAGTTAGGTTACGTTTGTTTATGTCAAGGCTGGTTACGTTAGGTGAGGATAGATTTGACTTTATTGCCACAGTCTGCTATTATGTGGATTCCTGCACCCCAGAGTACTCTAAGGTTGCCAGCTTTGCTTTGGCAAGGCCAGCGAGAGTGGTCTCGGCATATTATGATTGGTCAGGCTACGTTCGGTTAGGCTGAGCTAGCGTTCGTTTGGTGAGGGTAACTTCAGCTTCTATGCTGTACACCGCTTTTCGGTGGATTTCTGCGCTCTACTGCGCCCTAGTATATCCTGCTTGACACTGGGGATTGCGTCTATAGCGGTCTTGGCAGGTTAGGTTTAATCAGGCTATGTTTATATGTGTCCTGTTTGTTTGGATAGGCTGGGAGAGCTTTGACTTTTCTGATATACACTGCTTTTCTATGGATCTCCGCGTTCTACTCTCCAGTAATGTGTTCCGCTTTACTCTGGAGAGGCGAGCAATGGTGGTCGTGGCTCGTTAGGTTGAGCTCTGTTAGGTTTGTTCATATTACTATTGGCTAGGTTAGGAGGGGATAGCTTCGTCTTTAGTGATGTGGTATGCTATTAGGTGGATTCCTGCTTCTTACAGTGCTCTAAAATTTTCAGCTTCTCGCAGGAAAGGCCAGCAATAATGATCTCTGCACGCTATGATGTGTTAGATTAGGTTCGGTCAGGTTGGGTTAGGCTAAGCTTGGTTAGGATAGATTTAACTTTTGTGCTGTAGACTGCTATTCGATGCATTACTGCCCTTTGCTGTCCGCTAGTATGTCCTGCTTGGCTCTGGGGAGAGGAGCAATAGTGGTCTCGGCACATTAGCTTGAGTTAGCCTATGTTTGGTTATTTTCTCTTGGTTTGGGTAGGGCTTGTGCAGCAATGACTTTTCTGATATACACTGCAATTCTATGAATTTCTGCGTTCTACTCTCCGCTAATATGTTCTGCTTGACTTTGTGAAGGTCAGCAATGGTGGTCGCGACGCGTTAGGTTGTGTTGGCTACGTTTGGTCATACTACGTTCGGTTATGTTAGGAGCGGGTGGCTTAGATTCCAGTGCTATAGTCTGCTATTAGGTGGATTCCTGCGCCCTAGTGTCCTCTAATATTTTCAGCTTGGTTCTTGCAAGGCCAGCAAGGGCTGTCTCGGCACGTTATGTTGTTTCATGTTACGTGCGGTTAGGTAGGTTTAGGCTTAGTTTGGTCGGGGTAGCTTTAACGTATGTGCTGCACACTGCTGTTCGTGGATTTCTACACCGTACTACGCTCCAGTATGACCTCATATGCTCTGGGACGGCCAGAAATAGTGGTCGCGTCACGTCAGTTCTTGCTAGGGTACATTCCGTTATGTTAAGATTCTCTATGTTAGGAGAAGATGGCTATTCCTTTGTGATATAGTCTGCTATTATGTGGATTTCTGCGACCTACAGCGCTCTAATATTTTCAGCTAGGCCCTGGCAAGGCCAGCAATAGCGGTCTCGGCACGATATGCTGTGTCAGTTTATGATTCGCCATGTTCTCTTCGTCTGGGTTAGTCACTGGTAGCATTGTCTTTCCGATATACATAGCGATTACATGCATTTCTGCGTTCCACTCTCCACTAACCTCCTCCGCTTCAATCCGGGGAGGCCAGCAATATTTTGTCGCAGCACGTTAACATGAGACAGGTTACGATCGGTTAGGTTGGGTAGAGCTTAGTTGGGTCAGGTGAGCTTTAACTTTTGTGCTATTCACTGCCACAAGGTGAACATCTTCTGTCTACAGTGCTCTAGTATTTCTAGCCTGGCTCTGGGGAAGGCAACAATAGCAGTCTCGTCACGTTAGGTTGAGCTATGTTACGCTTGGTTATGTTACGGGTGTTTATATTAGGACAGGGTGGCTCTGACTTCAGTGCTATAGTGTGCTATTAGGTGGATCTCTGTTCCATAAAGTGCTTTAATATCTTCAGCTTGGCTCTGCGAAGGCCAGGAGCAGTGGTCTCGGCACGTTCTGTTGATTCAGGTTACGTTCGGTTAGGTTGGTTTAGGCTGAGTTTTGTCAGGTTTGCATTAACTTATTTGCTGTACACTGCTGTTGGGAGGATTTCTGTGCTCAACTGCGCTCCAGTATGTCATGCTTTGCCCTGGGGAGTCCAGACATGGTGCTCTCGGCACGTAAGATTTTGTCAGGTTACGTATGGTTAGGTTGGGACAGGCAACGTTTTGCCAGGATATTTTTAACTTTTATGCTGCACACTGCTATTTGGTGGATTTCTGCGCTCTATTGTGCTGTAGTGTGTTCTGCTTGGCTCTGGGGAGGACAAAAATATCGGTCTCCGCACGTTAGGCTTTGTCATGCTATGTTTGGCTATGTTCCGCTGGTTTGGGATAGGCATGAGAAGCTTTGACTCTTCTGATATACACTGCTATTGTATGGATTTCTGCGTTCCACGTTGCACTAGTTAGTCCTACTTAACTCTGATTAGGCCAGCAATAGTCGTCTTGGCACGTTATGTTGAGTTGGGTTACGTTTGCTTATGTTACTGCTGGTTATGTTAGGACAGGGTGGCATTGACTTTAGTGCTATTGTATGCTATTCCGAGGATTCCTGCTCCCTACAGCGCTTCAATATTCACACCTTGACTCTGGGAAGGCCGGCATTAAAGGTCTCGGCACATCATGCTGAGTCATGCTACATTCGACTAGGTTGGGTTAGGCCATGTTTGTCAGGATAGCTATAACTTTTGCGCTGTACGCTGATATTCGGTGGATTTCTGCGCACTAGTGCGTTCTGGTATGTCCAGCTTGGATCTGGGTAGGGAAACAATTGCGGTCTCGGCAAGTTAGGTTGTATCACGTTATTTTTCGTTACGTTACGTTGGTTTGGGTTAGACTTTGGTAGCTTTGACTTTTCTGATACACACTGCGACTCAATGGATTTCTGCATTCTACTCTCCACTAGTGTGTTCTGCTTGGCTCTGGGGAAGCCAGCAATAGAGGTCGCGGCACGTTAGGTTGTGTTAGGTAACGTTTGGTTATGTTACGATTGGCTAGGTTAGGAGAGGATTGCTTTGACTTTCGTGCTATAGTCTGCCGTTAGGTGGATTTCTGCGCCCTACAGTGCTTTAATATGCGCAGCTAGGCTCTTGGGAAGGCAGCAATAGTGGCATCGGTACGATATTATCAGTCAGGTTACGTTCGGATAGGTTGGGTTTGGCTATGTTTGGTCAGGATAGCATCAACTTCTGTGATATACACTGCTATTGGGTGGAATTCTGCGATCTACTGTGCCATAGTATGTCCTCCTTGGCTCTGAGGTGAGCAGGAATTGCGGTCTCTGTATGTTAGTATGAGTTACGCAACGTTTGCGTATGTTCCGTTGGTTTGGAATAGGTTTTGTTAGCACTGACTTATATGGTAAACACTGCGTTTCTATGGATTTCTGCGTAATTCACTACACTATTGTGTACTGATGGATCTGGGGAGGCCGTTAGTATTGGTCGCAGCAAGTTGGGCTGGGTTAGGTTGCGTTTGGTTATGTTACGGTAGGCTAGGTTAGGAGGAGGTGACTTTAACTTCAGTGCCATGGTTTGCTATGAGGAGGAATTCTGAGTTCTACAGCGCTGTAACATTTTCAGCTTGGCCCTGGGAAAGTCTGCAACAGCTGCCTCGGCTCGTTATATAGTGACAGGTTACGGTCGGTTAGGTTGGTCTAGGCTATGTTTGGTTACGGTAGCTTTAACTTTTGTGCTGCACACTGCTGCTTGTTGTATTTCTGCACTCTGCTGTGCTGTAGTATGCCCTGCTTGGCTCCGTGATTACTGCCATAGCGGCACCATAGATTGGCTATGCTATGTTCGTTTATGTTCTGTTGATATATGTTCTGATGATCTGGGTTAGGCTTGGCAAGCTTTGACGTTTCTTATATTCACAGCGGTTCTAAGGATCTCTGAGTTCTTCTCTGAA
>NW_016920854.1:0-552 GCF_001483705.2 Eufriesea mexicana
CGTTCATACATCCATACGTACAAACGTCCATACATTAATACATCCATCCTTCCATACAGCTATGCAGCCATACATCCATCCATCCATGCATCAATACATCCACACACCCATACATCCACAAATCGATCCATCCATGCAATCATCCATCCATACGTACAACCATAAATATGTCCATACATACATCCATACATCCATGCATACACCCATACACTCATCCATACCTACATGCATGGAAACATCCGTAAATGCAACCATACATACATCCATGCATACATCCATACATACATCCACCCATCCACCCATTCATAGATACATCCAACCATACATCCATCCATCCATACATACATTCATCCATACATCCCGACATCCATACTTCCATAAATGCATCCACTCGTACGTAAATCAATCGATACATCCATCCATCCATACATCCATCCAATCATTCATCCATCCATCCATATATCCATTCAGATATACATCCATACATAAATATATCCGTACATCCATACATTCGTACATCCACACATACATACATGCATACGTCCATACATC
>NW_016920855.1:0-1105 GCF_001483705.2 Eufriesea mexicana
TAAGTTGGGTTATGTTACGTATGGATGGATTAGGTTTTGGATCAGCTCGGTCAGGTTAACTTATATTCGTGCTATACACTGATATTCGGAGGATTTCTGCGCTCTACTCTGCTCTTCTATACTCTGCTTAGCCCTGGGAATGACAGCAATATTGGTCTCGGCACTTTAGTTTGGGTTATGTCTCATCAGGATAGTATATGTTGGGTTAAGTTCGGTAAGGATAGCTGTATTTCGTGTTGTATGCTGTTGTTCGGTGGATTTCTGCGCTCAACCGTGTTCTACTATATTCTGCTTGTCCCTGGTGAGCCCAGCCATAGTGGTCTCTTCACGTTAAGTTTTGCCTTTTAACGTTTCGTTTGGTTAGGTTAGGTCTGGTTTGGATGGTATATCTTTGACTTTTGTACTATGCAGTGCAACGCTGAGGATTACTGTTATCTACTGGGCTGTAGTATATTCTGCTTGACTCTGCGGAGGTCCAGTTGTGTAGGGCGGTTAGGAGGAGCTAGGTTACGTTTGGTTATGCTTTGTTTGGCTCTATTAGTCCAGGACTCCTTTGACTTTTGTGCTATACACTGCTATCCATGGGATTCCTGCGCTCTGCTGTGCCCTAGTATATTCTGCTTGTCTCTATGGAGGACAGCGAAAGTGATTTCGGCACGTCAGCGTAAGTCATGTTACGTTTGCTAATATTACGTTTGGATATGTTATGATAGGACAGATTTTCCTTTTGTGACATACGCTGATGTTCGGTGGAATTCTGCGCTCCATATTGCTGTACTATAATCTGCTGGGCTTTGAGGAGGCCAGGTATAGCGGTCGCGACACGTTAGGATATGCTGGATTACGTTTGGTTATATTAGGCTTTGTTTGGTTAGATTCGGTCATCCGCTACTTTTGTGCTCAGCACTGCCATTCTACGAACTTCTGGGCCCTGCTGTGTTCTACTATACTCTGCTCCACCCTGGGGAGGGCAGTAATAGTGGTCTGGGCACGTTAGGTGCCGTTACGTTACGTTTGGATTAGTTAGGTTAGTCTGGGTTAGGTCTGGATGCCTTTGACATTTCAGCTACACACTGCGATTCTATGGATTTCTTCCCTCCACTCT
>NW_016920856.1:0-504 GCF_001483705.2 Eufriesea mexicana
AGCCGATAATGTCAATAAAATTGTATTTTCCAGCATGATTCTATAGCATTACCATGGATATAAGAGACCAATAGTATATTTTACCCTTATTTATGCAAGAAAGCTAGTTCACCGCGATATTAGTCGAAAATGTAAATGAAAATGAATTTTCCAACCAGATTCTATAGCAGCGCAATGGCTATAACACGCCAATAGTGTCTTTTCTCATTATTTAGGCGGGAAAGGTAGCTCACCACGATATCAGACAGTCGAAAATGTCCATGAAATCGGGTTTTCCAGCCAGATTCTGTAGCATTGCAATGGATATTGCGCGCCAAAAGAATGTTTCATCCTTATTTATGCAAGAAAGATAGGTCACCACTATATTTGTCGAGAATGTCAATAAAATTGTGTTTTCTAGGCAGATTCTATAGCATTGTGATGGTTATTACACGCCAATACAATCTTTCCTCATTTGTGTAAGAAAGTCAGGTAACTAGGATATTAGCCGAAAATGCCATTAAA
>NW_016920857.1:0-5419 GCF_001483705.2 Eufriesea mexicana
TATAATGCAAATAATAAACTAACTCTTTCTGTTTCTTTACAACTTCTAATTCTCCTTGAGTTTCTACTTCGTCGTCACTTTCCCAATCGCTACTGCAGTCTTCCTTCCTTTTTTTATTTGCAAGTCCAGACGGTTCAACAGCTGGTTGTGAGCTTAATTTTGGATCAGTTAAATGATCATGAGCTGATTTGCCCTTACCGCTAAACTTTTTATTTAATATCACAGATTCTTCTTCATCTTCCTTTGCTTCTCCACCAAATGATAAAAGATTGAAATCTGTGTAACAAAACTTTTCATTGCAAAGAGCAATACTATCAGGGCTAAATTCTGCAAACATATATGATTTTTACTTTACTGCTACTGTTTTTAGTTTTTGAACTGTCCTTTACTTCTTCACTTCTTTGTACTGTTATTCTTGGTATAATATGAGAAAATGGAACATCATTCTACAAAAAAGATGAAATATTATATTTATATCAATTATTGATATATTTTCTTGAAAACATTAAGTTTACCTCATCTACAAGTGCTTCTTTGAGTTTAAGCATACTATATATGAATTCTCCAGTAGCTGTACCAAAGATTGTATGCTTCTTCCGCAAATCTGGTGTAGAACTAAGGGTAAAGAAGAATTGGGAAACATTGTCATTTTTTTCAGCATTA
The DNA here is from genome assembly GCF_001483705.2 of Eufriesea mexicana. Taxonomy (NCBI): domain Eukaryota; kingdom Metazoa; phylum Arthropoda; class Insecta; order Hymenoptera; family Apidae; genus Eufriesea; species Eufriesea mexicana. The sequence continues at coordinate 664 of NW_016920857.1, forward strand.
TCCATAGCAATTAAATTTCGTCGACAAAAACGTAATCTTGTATAAAATTTGTCCTGAAACACATATATATTATAATTATTTTTGAATAAAAAAAGGAATTCATTTCATTTTTAAATATAGTCTCACTTTAAATGGTTCTCCATATATTTTACTACCTTCTCCTGTACCTGTGGAATCACCACCTTGTGTTATGAATCCTTTGATAATTCTATGAAAGTTAGTGTCACCCAAATAACCTTCCATACATAATGGTATGAAATTTCTGCATGCCTTTGGAGTTTCTTTTGCCCATAACATATCAGTTAAATTTTTAAAAACAGATATATAATCCATTGAAATATTATTAAATGATACTTATTACCTTATGCTTAGTAGCTGGCTGTTGTATATAAATATTACTCATGTTCGTAAGTCTCCTATAATAAAAAAAATCCTTCATCAATAATATTTCATATTAAATCTTTAGCCATTTGTAAATCAGTCAACCAAATGGTTCTCTTCTCGAATAATCATCAGTAGGTAAGACGTACCTTTTATCTCCTTTTGACATTGGCTTTATTGGCCAAATCAAGTCCATGATATGTCACAGCACCTTTATGCTGCTTTTATTGTTTCCAAGTTCCTATAGATATTTCTACACATTTTTACCTTAATACAACATTTACACTCTATATTCAATTTAACTTTACCTTTCATAACTATTACCATTTGTTCATTGTCCATTTCTTCAATGATCCTCATATTTCCATGTCGATGCTACACATTTTTCTCTGTTAATACATATACTGCCTCTTTTCTGTTTCTTGATTCCGCATAATATGAGTTTCCTCTTGTTAATCCATTTATTCGAACCTAACACATTAGCGATAATCATTTACTGTGACCACTGTTATTAATATTCATTTAGATCTGGAATACAACATACCTTTCAATCTCACTGTATTCTCCCTATCTTGTTGCTATAAGAGGCCATCACCCAGAATTAATTGGATTTCTTTTTGTCTGCCTAAACCATTTTCATTTTCTGTATCTTTATTTGACCATCAAAGATTTCTAGGTTGTATGTCATATGGTTAACCAACATAGAATCCAATAGACATATCATACTTTACTTATTTGTATTGGTGCTTCAATTTTTTCACGCTACAAGGTATAATTCTTGGTATCTACGCTGATGATATTCCATAAGTACAATATTTTTCTATTGTTGCACGTGTTTGTTTACTTCAGCAGAATATCGTCTCCTCACAACTGGGCTCTGCTATCACTAATGAAAGATGGAAAAGCAATGCCTTATATCTTACACCATATGTTTATAACTGAAGGTTATGTTGATACAAATACTTACATATTTTTCGTGGTGCAGGCACACCTGCATGTACAAAACAATCCTTCCGGCATTTTCACTTGCAACCGATACTTCCATAAACATCCCGTCCACAGGATCCTTGCGCACGGTCATTCATCCTTCCGCCCGCACTCCAGATAATACTCCGAACGCTCGAGCCAAACCCGAGACCAATGTTTATTATCCTGCGATACTACAATAATATTTCATTAAAATAAAATATAATAGAAAATTTAACTGTTTTCTGTAAAATAATCATTTCAGTTTATAAACAATTATCGAAATCTATTATATTCCCATACTAATTCTATATGTGTAATAATTTTATTATAATTTTGTATTTATTTTTAAAGATTCTATTCCTAAGATTCTAAATTATTACAAGTTGAGCATTCAGTGTTCAAAATCCTAACAATCCACAAGTTTTATATGGTTCATCAGTGAAATGGTGAACATTTCTTTTCATTCAATTTCTCGGTACATCCGTTAAAGCTCTCGTATACTTCCGTGAAATCTAAAATGTCTGTATGATTCGCTTGCTATCCAAACAATGAGAATTTAGCTAGCTCGATCGTGGCAGTCGCTGTTCGTGTTTGCAATCCCTTCCAGGTAAGGGAGCACCGAGCGTCTGTGTTCGTTAATTCCACGGTGGTGAGGTTCGTTCGTTAATCTCGACCGCCTTTTCCAGGTTCAGTTCAGTGGCCCACGGCATAGGACAATAACGCGGTTGATTGTAATAGAGCCTCTGGTGCTGGTATTAGAGGCTCATTGTTCCGCAGAAGCGGCTGCCCCTTTCGCTTCTTCTCCTTCAACTTATTCCAACTCCTAACGTCGATGCACGTTTCTTTTAACCGGGGATTGAAACGCTTCTAAAAATACCTGTTAATAATTGTTGCATAAAAGTTCTGTTTCAAACGGTTATTTAGAGCTGAAATTATACTGCGACCATTCCAACGAAGAGGGTTTTTATACCTATTAGTCTTGAGTATGGTTCTAGTAACTTTAGAAATAATATCTTTGATTGGATTCTGTATGGTTTACAGTTATGTTCATGTATACCCTTGTGTCGGTTTCATTTTGATTAGATCAATAAATATGGATATTTTTACAAATTTTGAAAATAATAGCATTTAAAGCTGACGAAAGTCAATTTCCTGCTATAATAGTTAATAATTTTTTTACTTTTATTATATATTCAAGTTTTGCATAATTTATTGCTAATAATAATTTTAATGGTTTTTATATTCTTACTCAATTTAATTATATTTATACCTTCAAAGAATGTTTCATTTATATTGAAATATTCTTATTATTCTTTGACTGTATATATATTATATATATATTAAAATTTAGCTTCTGCACATGCGCGAGTCTTCGTGATTTCGTGCGAATATTTTTGTTCGATATCGATAAAATTACTAATTGCGCATGCGCGCATCTTCGTGATTTCGTGCGAATATTCTTGCTCGATATCGATAAAATTACTAACTGCGCATGTAACTACGCAACTAACTGCGTAGACTGGCATGTTACTGCGTATGTGCAGGCAGTCCGCCATGATTTTCGTGTTCCCGCGCGTACTCACGAGTGTGTCCAGAAGAAATTTCGTGGAAGGAAGAGAAATTCTTGTGAAAGTGAACGGAAAATAACATACCGATGCGAGAATGGGGTAAACATCCAACGTGTGTCAATTCTAAGCTGTACTGTCACGGCGCAACGTTCCATGAACGGTGAGTTTCATGCTTCATTTCTCTGGGCTGTCATTACGTCGTAATGGCGAATGGTTCGAACTGACGCAACGCGAATGATCGATTGTATTTTGCTATTTTCACCACGAGTGTACTGACTACGAGTATATTGAGCGTTTCAGCAACGCGTTAATCGCTAATGTAGAGTAATACGTTTCAATTGCCAAAGATTTAGAGCATAATAGTTTCCGTAGAGTACCAGCATTCCAATAAATCTAAGATGTCCTTTCCTACATTCCATTTGCAATTGCATAGTTGTATACATTTAGTTCCAAGTCCGATCACCAGTAACGTTGTAATCTTTTGTCGCACTGAATCGGTAACATTGGAAATGACAATTGTGAGACCGTCTTCATATCTACTTTATCGGTTAAGGAGGTTACGATAAATATAGTTCGTAAACTGACGACTGTAGATGGCAATAATGAAACCTTTACATCTCAATGTTTCATAACGTGATAGAAGCTCTTCTATCGTGGTAATTCCACATTTATACATATTTCTACATCTCGTTTATAAACAAGATAATCAAACAGCGTAAATTATCGAAGAAATTATTAATCAAAAGGGATCAATAGGAATATCACCGGCATAAGACCAATTCAAGACCTATCTAATCGAAATACGTGTTTCTTAGAACTCGCTCGTTAGATCCCATTCTAAAGACACGTCGAAATTAAACACAAAGCGGCGCGTCTCGGGCGTCGTTTCACGGTAAGAAAATCGCAGTAGCGTCTCTCTATTCAGCGGCGCCCTTTTCCTCTTTCACCTATAATCCATTGTACGAGCCCTCGCGAGTGTTTCACGATGAATCGCGTTTTATGTCCGCGTATTCATACCGTCTCTCCCTACCAGCGTGTAAAGAGGATACTTATCAAGACAGCGAGATATACACGAGAAGGAGGAAGCATCGCTGCAGCCTGTTGACCCGTATTCGTCGGCCTCTTAAACGGAATCTCCCTTCCCGTTGACCTGTCAAGGCTCGCCGAGCCTCGAACTTGATTTTACATAACGTCGACGCGTTCTCATCGAGTATTCACGTTCCCTTCGATATTGCACGCACGTTCACATACTTGGGGCGCTTCGACGCACATACGTCGCGACGCCGGGGATCCCTTTCGCCTCGACGCCGTGCAGCCTTGACCTTGCACTCCGTCCTTGGATCTTTGCCACCGTGAAATTAAAAGCGACACAACGCCTCGCGTCTCGAAACCACGTCCTCGACGAGGACCAATTGAAACGAAGTTCGCTCGACGTTCGTCGCGACGGACGTGAGGCGAGTTCTCATGAGGAGGAATTTCGGGTGGGACACAGGTGACTTCTCAGTAGGTGTGATGATATTTCACGGTCGTAGGGTGATTCAAATAATACGGTTTTGAGATGGATTTGGTAATCTTTAGCATTAGCTAACACGCGCTATAGCTGGATTTTCGATGAAGATATAGCTTTACGTGGATGTTGCCTAGGTTGTATTGTGTAATTAGACAATTATGGATTAGGGAGTGTTCTTGATTTTCCTTCAGGAATGACTTGGTTTATAATGGATAGTGTTATTTTGGTAATACAAATATTGAACTAATTAAAATGCCTACTGTATATATATTTCCAATAAATCTAAAAGTAGACATTTTAATTAATACATAATATTTATATATATTTT
>NW_016920857.1:5840-24072 GCF_001483705.2 Eufriesea mexicana
TATTCATATTTGTATATTTATATATTTATATATATTTATATATATTTATAAATACTAGAATATTTGCTTAGAATATTTAGGTATACCTTTCAGATTGGCTAATGTCACTTATTTATTTAAAACTAAAGAGTCAATATTTTAAAATTACAGAGAATATTTCTTTATAGATAATAGAATATATAGATTATATAGATCTTATTATAATAGTGGATACATAACACGTGTAGTTTTTAGTATTATACCTCGAACTGATTACCATCTACAGTTCTCTTCTGTATAATTTTTAGAGTACAAAAGTGCAATTTACACGTATCTATTTTAGATCTATTCTCAGTAGATCTATACAATTAATTTATTCAAAAACTATCAACCAGTGTGCATAATGCTCATCCTAGATTCAAATGTCAAATTCGGAATCCTTCAAAATTGTAAGATAGATTCTGAGCTTCATTGATGTCACGTTTGAGACATGGGTCTATCAGGAAGCTTTCCTGATAAATCCTTTACTCGACAGGCTCCCTGTTCCATTGTCCTTTATTCTGCCATCCTTCGTTAAAACGCCTACACACCGACTCGTCTTGCTATAGACTGTCATTTATAATGACATTAATATCGCAATATAAATTACACTTTCCCTTCATCTCGCGTGTCTCGATAATCCCTGCAAGATCGAATCTTTTGAAAAATCTCTTCGTACCTCACGTATCTTATAATGAAACAGAAATAATTATAAACTTCGTTTCACGAAAATCCTGTCATCCAAAATATTTGTCTATCAACATTATCCGATCTATCAAACGAAATTACGACCTGCATCGATAAGTGATCTATTATAACGTGGAATAATGGGACACCTGAACTTGCAGCGCGATAAATATTTCATTACCATTGTTCCATTCATTACCTTCCGACTGTTCTATTATCGTCTATTCGGAAGATACGTGGCTCGATAATTACCGTCGTCGGTGCATATTTTCGCGTTGAATTTCATAACGCGCAGGAAATGTCAAATATTGATTGATCAATATGTGATCCGGCAGGTTTCATTGGCTCGACATAACGTTACAGATCCTTTTATTAAATTTTATCCGACGTTTCGAAGCTGAAACGTCTATCCAGTTCGTCCGAATTCTTGCAATTATCTCCGAGGCTCTCGTTGTTCTTCAATGTGCAGTGAAACATATTTTCATGCATTTTTCTTGCGTCGAGAATAATCGTCGAAAATTTCTGGAGGGAATGAAACAGGATAGAGGAAACTTTATTCGGTAATGGAATATTATACGACGTAGGTATTACACGATTAGGCTATTCCATAAATAATATGACACTTTCGAACACGTCGCCTGAAAATAATTAACTGTATTTCCATGATTAATTAACGAGTGACAAATTATCTCGTATTTTTCTTCTCTATTATTCTTTAAATTTGTAAAGAATTCAGAAAATATAATTCTTTTTTATTCTAATTTCTGTATTTTAATAATTCGATGTTTAAGTATTCTTTTTACTAGAAGTTAAATTCTCTTTGTTATTCAATTTTCTATTTAAAATTTATGAAATTTTTACAGAGACCAGCTGTGATGTTTTAAAGTGAGCTTTTAAAAATATCACTGTTTACGGAATGCAGTAAGATGATAAATTAATTTTTTAATGGTGATTGAAATTATTACGGAATATTCGATTAGAATTTAATTTTAGTATTTTATATTTTAAAAAATATTTTATTAAATTTACTTAATTTTATTGAATTCTCGATGGAAGATCGATTTCGTGGGAGGAATGTATCTTGATGCACATATACAGCGAGCAATTTAATAAAGCTGAATTTAATAAACCTTTGAGGCTCATTTTACCTTTAGAATGCTATTTCGAGTATTATTTCGTGGAATTTTGACTTTTCTTTGTCTTCCAAATTCCTTTGGTACCAAACGTGCTTGAAATTCCTAAAGTATAAAATTGGATTCCTTACGCTTTCATGACTCCTGTTCCTCTCACTATTATTATTATGATTGTTATTATTATTCGAGCCTCAGGGCTCAGAATACGTTCATTTGGAATATTCTTCGTTCGTAGCAACCTTAGCGTAAAAGTGTTTTCGCGATTATACGCTTGAAATATTTAAGGCGTATTAATAATTCGTTCCACCTAATTTCGATTAAGCTGCCATAAAATTCAATGCTTCTCGTTTCGTTCGTGTAAACATCAGACGTAGTTACAAATCATACCACCGTTGACCTGAAATTTAAACGGAATTTCGACGAAAAATAAAAGTAATTAAAAAGTGAAATTATGCGATTGCAAAATATTACAATTTACTTTCTTACATTTTATTGTCGAAGTACGAAAGTTTATTATTTTATTATTAATGATTGCAAAATATTACATTTTACTTTCTTGCATTTTATTGTCGAAGTACGAAAGTTTATTAATTTATTATTAATAAATGTATATTTTTGTGGAAGGTAGGTGAAGAAATGGGAATCAGATAGAAAATTTCATTATAATTAGTGGGTTCTAAAAATTATTTTAAGTATCATTCATTTCGCATACTCCTCATTCCGACCATACCGTATCCATAAACGTTTGCAGTCTACTTACTATATCACTGAGATATATCTATAATATTTTGTTCCCTTTGATGTTCGAAATACATCGAAATGCTTTCAAAAATATTGTGATTTCTCATTCCAAGTTGAAACTTCTCGAGGGCTTTATGTTTTCGTTTTATCTAACATGGTCTGGCAATACATTTCTCTCGCAGTCAAAAGATAATAATATCCTTTTCATAACAACGAATCGAATATCGACAAGAGGATTAGATTTTCCTCGAACTTTTCATCAAATTTCTAAAAGACTACATTAATTTCCATCTTGCCTTCACCTCAATGTCTAAAAAATATTAGAATATTAAAAAGAAGAGACCTCAATTTAAGAATTATTTTTTCATTTTAATCTTAATTTTGAATTTTCACTAGTCCTCTATTGGTGACAGTCATTTTATCCATAGCCATCGTGCAAGTTTCTAGGAAAATAAATTGCAGCCATTTTGAAATTTTCTAGAAAAACGAAATTGTAGCCATTTTGAAATCGTACGTGGTTCGTTTCATCGTTTCAAATGCTTCGTGCAACCCTCTGCGAATCTTGGATTGTTTAAAAAAATATATTTCACCTCCGTTCGCTATTTGGGATATCGAATAAAAATTCCTGCGATCCGATTTGCAACGGCGAACGTGCTAAATTGGCAAACGTTAGCACGCGTCCAACGAATTAATCCGATCCGATAGTTACAAAGACCCTAGTCGTTCGCGAAACATTCATTAAATCGGGACTACACAATGACCAAGTCGCGCTTTACGATCTTACGTGTAACAGTTTCACAAAGTGCCTTTAAGCGTTTCCATTACCCGGCTGTATTCAATCCAACCCAATTCTCAAAGCGCATTTATCAAATAAGCGTTACGTGCACCTCGAGCACAAGCCCTGGCTGGCAGAGGAATATCGAATCGTAGCCGAAATCACTGGAACGTAACGTTCTCTTTCCACGTTCCTCGAGAATAACATTCTTATACGGCTACTTCGTTGGATGAGAATTCGAGAGACTTTCCACTCCGATTGTGCACCAAATAAATATGAGTAGAATGGGACAATAATATCTTTATCCTTCAACGAAAAAACACAAAGTATATTTTCATGAAAGATAATTGTCGAATTAAAAGAAACTGAGTACAAATTAAAGCGTGGGCAAAATAAAACTCGTCGTATCGCAACAGAGGTTAAAGGCTTTATTTTAAAAATACTCGAGAGACACATCTAACAGGGTATGTCTCTTCTCGACAACTGCACTCGAATTTTTTGGGTTTTCTTCTACAAGGGAAAATTTCTCCCACTACAGCTAAGCCCTTTCAGGTCACGCCATAAATTTCCTGCGTCCATTTCAACAGTAATAACGTGATAAACAGGAAATATTATATCGAAATGATAAATTAATTCTCTCTTTACACACACTTTTCTAACCAGCCACGGTTTCTCCTGTGACACCACGGTGGTCATTGGTGACCGGAGCACTTATATGCTTTGAATAATAAAAATACTTAATTTGAATAGTAAAAAAATGACAGTTCATTCCTTAATATATTACGAATAAATCTAGTTACAACGAAACGAGAGTTAAATGATTTCTACACTATTGTCAAGGGGTTATAACGTAAGGAAATAGTAGCCAGTGGAAAAATTGTATAGATGTTTATTAAATGGACGAACAGTTAGAACTAACCTGTATGTTTAGAGCCACGCAGATTACAAGACGTCTCTAAAAGACACGCACTGACAAAAGGCAAAACGCAGGGGAAGGGATCGCCTCCACATCGCTAGGATGTACAGTTTATTTTAGTATTTAGTTTTACTACAACAACTATTAATTCCAATTCGATTTGTCACTCTCTACACGCGTATTCCTGGCTCGGAATTCAATGGACTCTGTCCATTAAACAAATAAATAAACAAATAAACATGAGACGCAAAGCTTCATATCCACTCATCTACCGGCTTGAATATCTCTCTTCACATTTCGCTATGCCACTCGAACCTCATACTCGTTAAATAAAACCCCACGACTCCTCGTGTTCCGCGTCGAACGCATCGAGAGCATGGTAAAATACACCCGCCAAAGACCGCAAGCATGGAACGTAGCATAAAGCTACGAAATGCCGTGGAAACTTGGGAACTATCCGTGAAGGCGGCAAGAAGGGAACACCGAATCCAATTCGGCCGACGAACAGTTAACTTGGAAGCAAAAACAATTGTTCAGCACGGCCGTCGTTCTTTCCAGACACCAAGCAAAGGCTCGCTTTAATCCTGTAACTTTGTTCCGGGTGAATCCTCCTCGCGTCACTTTCTAGCCCAGGTCTCATTGGATCAGGTCTCCTCTGCGCCTCGACAAGATTACACCGTGCGCGAGTTTTGCGAATTTTCAGAAAATCATCCAAGCTGTTGCGTCCCGAACACTGCAACGCTCACGATGGGAGTTTCGCCGGATTGTAAGGTCCCTTTACGTGGATGCGGCCTACTCTAAATTAACCCTTTTACTCTTGAAGACGCTGTATGACATCACGCTGTAATATAACTGCCGGACTGCGGATGTGATACAGAATACAGCTGTTAAAGCTTAAAAAATTTTTTCTGAACGCAATCCAACTATTCTGATGTGTCCTGCCATTGTCAATGACATAAAACAGTTTCCCACTTAACTTTGAACGTGCCGTCCTAGGGCCGCAACACGAGCTAAAGGGCCTTTTTGCAGCCTTCGACGTTTCCAATAACGCCGCGGTTTCGCCACACACGCGCGTGTGTGTACACACGTCCTAGCTGCGTGTCTAGTTGCCAGGGTTTCACGGAACCGTCGGTGGCCGGAGCGAACCGACAATCTCATCTCCGCAGGAACACACGCCGCTCCTTCTCTGCCTGTGCAGAGAGGCCGATACTCGTAGCTCCTTAATTAACGTCTCTAACAACGTTGCACGTCCTTGCAGCGTAACTGGCTCGGTTACTGGAGCGAACACGAGCCAAGACTTTGGATATCGAGTGTGTTCGAGCGTTGTCAGGGAAGGCGGCGCGAAACTTCCCTTAAACCCTGCCGTTACGAGGTCGCTAGCCCGGCAATCTAGCCTGCCAGAGGGCTTCGTGTCGCGAACAACCGTTGTCTTTTTCTTTCCACCCTTCTTTGCCCTTCTTCCGTCTTTGTTCCGACGAAACTTCCTGCCTGACGGGGAAGACGGAGAAGCTTCTGCTGGAGGTTCGCGGGGACGGTTGCACAGCGTCTGCGAGGAACACGGCGTGAGATTGAATGTTACTCTCTGACGAGATTGGGAAGAATTAAACGAGGAACGCCTGGCCTCGAATTGCACCGAGCTGGATGCAGATCCACGGATGCAGATGCGATGAATTTCTTGCGGCTTCGTGCCGGAAAGTTTACTCGATTGTTGGCTGTTCTGATAAAATGTAGCGGATGGAGAGGGTGAAACAGAGTTGGGTGTTATTTTGGCAATGGAATCTTGAATGGGGTCTCGCGTTACCTAGAAGCAGCCGGTGTTTTGGTCGAGCGTGATTTTTGAGGGACAATAGGGAAATTGTTTCGGTGAGAGATAAAGTCTGTTGAATTTTTGAAGCTGGAGTGCGATTGTTTGTAAGTTTCTCGAACTGTGATATGGAAACTCTTGAAATTTGAAGTGTTCGAGACTTTGCCTTTAACAACTACAGTCTCGACAAAATTTTCTGCATAAAGGTTTCTTGGTTGTATAGATCATAAACTCGCATAGAAGAAAACGAAACGAGACATTCGATAAACTTATCATTATTTTATCAGCTAAAGGATTAAATGTATTATACTTGTGGAAACGCATCCGAACTCGTGAAGAAAGTCTGGCTTTCAATTAAATGGACGAACAGTTAGAACTAACCTGTATGTTTAGAGCCACGCAGATTACAAGACGTCTCTAAAAGACACGCACTGACAAAAGGCAAAACGCAGGGGAAGGGATCGCCTCCACATCGCTAGGATGTACAGTTTATTTTAGTATTTAGTTTTACTACAACAACTATTAATTCCAATTCGATTTGTCACTCTCTACACGCGTATTCCTGGCTCGGAATTCAATGGACTCTGTCCATTAAACAAATAAATAAACAAATAAACATGAGACGCAAAGCTTCATATCCACTCATCTACCGGCTTGAATATCTCTCTTCACATTTCGCTATGCCACTCGAACCTCATACTCGTTAAATAAAACCCCACGACTCCTCGTGTTCCGCGTCGAACGCATCGAGAGCATGGTAAAATACACCCGCCAAAGACCGCAAGCATGGAACGTAGCATAAAGCTACGAAATGCCGTGGAAACTTGGGAACTATCCGTGAAGGCGGCAAGAAGGGAACACCGAATCCAATTCGGCCGACGAACAGTTAACTTGGAAGCAAAAACAATTGTTCAGCACGGCCGTCGTTCTTTCCAGACACCAAGCAAAGGCTCGCTTTAATCCTGTAACTTTGTTCCGGGTGAATCCTCCTCGCGTCACTTTCTAGCCCAGGTCTCATTGGATCAGGTCTCCTCTGCGCCTCGACAAGATTACACCGTGCGCGAGTTTTGCGAATTTTCAGAAAATCATCCAAGCTGTTGCGTCCCGAACACTGCAACGCTCACGATGGGAGTTTCGCCGGATTGTAAGGTCCCTTTACGTGGATGCGGCCTACTCTAAATTAACCCTTTTACTCTTGAAGACGCTGTATGACATCACGCTGTAATATAACTGCCGGACTGCGGATGTGATACAGAATACAGCTGTTAAAGCTTAAAAAATTTTTTCTGAACGCAATCCAACTATTCTGATGTGTCCTGCCATTGTCAATGACATAAAACAGTTTCCCACTTAACTTTGAACGTGCCGTCCTAGGGCCGCAACACGAGCTAAAGGGCCTTTTTGCAGCCTTCGACGTTTCCAATAACGCCGCGGTTTCGCCACACACGCGCGTGTGTGTACACACGTCCTAGCTGCGTGTCTAGTTGCCAGGGTTTCACGGAACCGTCGGTGGCCGGAGCGAACCGACAATCTCATCTCCGCAGGAACACACGCCGCTCCTTCTCTGCCTGTGCAGAGAGGCCGATACTCGTAGCTCCTTAATTAACGTCTCTAACAACGTTGCACGTCCTTGCAGCGTAACTGGCTCGGTTACTGGAGCGAACACGAGCCAAGACTTTGGATATCGAGTGTGTTCGAGCGTTGTCAGGGAAGGCGGCGCGAAACTTCCCTTAAACCCTGCCGTTACGAGGTCGCTAGCCCGGCAATCTAGCCTGCCAGAGGGCTTCGTGTCGCGAACAACCGTTGTCTTTTTCTTTCCACCCTTCTTTGCCCTTCTTCCGTCTTTGTTCCGACGAAACTTCCTGCCTGACGGGGAAGACGGAGAAGCTTCTGCTGGAGGTTCGCGGGGACGGTTGCACAGCGTCTGCGAGGAACACGGCGTGAGATTGAATGTTACTCTCTGACGAGATTGGGAAGAATTAAACGAGGAACGCCTGGCCTCGAATTGCACCGAGCTGGATGCAGATCCACGGATGCAGATGCGATGAATTTCTTGCGGCTTCGTGCCGGAAAGTTTACTCGATTGTTGGCTGTTCTGATAAAATGTAGCGGATGGAGAGGGTGAAACAGAGTTGGGTGTTATTTTGGCAATGGAATCTTGAATGGGGTCTCGCGTTACCTAGAAGCAGCCGGTGTTTTGGTCGAGCGTGATTTTTGAGGGACAATAGGGAAATTGTTTCGGTGAGAGATAAAGTCTGTTGAATTTTTGAAGCTGGAGTGCGATTGTTTGTAAGTTTCTCGAACTGTGATATGGAAACTCTTGAAATTTGAAGTGTTCGAGACTTTGCCTTTAACAACTACAGTCTCGACAAAATTTTCTGCATAAAGGTTTCTTGGTTGTATAGATCATAAACTCGCATAGAAGAAAACGAAACGAGACATTCGATAAACTTATCATTATTTTATCAGCTAAAGGATTAAATGTATTATACTTGTGGAAACGCATCCGAACTCGTGAAGAAAGTCTGGCTTTCACCGTTTTGGGCCTCTAGCAAATGAGTAGTAAATAAGTCTCGAGGGCCATACGATTTTCCTCCACGGTGCGTCCCAACTTCATTCCCTCGGGAAGGTAAATGGTTTTCCCTAAAAAGAGCGTTGAATAAAGGACTGCACATGGTAGACAGCCGCAACGTGCATTACATCCAGCCGGTCCCACCGCGATGACTGACATAATAAAACTGGACATTCGACGCCAACGTAGTCCCCTTTCATTTCACCCACGTCATTCCATCATACTTGCAAGTTCTATATTATCTTTTTAATATTCATAGCAATAGTAATAATCCAGAATACTCGATAATAAAAAGAATCAAAATTGGAAAATATATAAATCGATATTGTTGTATTCCAAGTAAGTCTTTATTTTCATTGCAACCTTATATGCGAACTTTGTGTGTATCAGATTTTTTAACACTGTGGCTCCAAACTACTAGAGGAAAAATAACCCAAAATTTGGGATTATGGGCAATATTTATATCCGAATTAGGAAATAAGTGGAGGTTGTCTATAGATCGAAAGTTAAGGGAGGATGATGCAGGGAAGGTCAGGGTTCGAGTGAGCAATAGGGCGATAAGGATGAGTAAGGGATAAAAAGGGAAAGTTAGCCCGTCTACAGTTTATCTAATGTACATAGGTAAACACCTATAGATGACTAAGCAGTCATCTAACAATATATTGCGTCCGAGTTACATATATGATTAATTAAATTAAACAACTATCGCGAATATTTCCATCTAGAATAATTATTATCAATAACATAATTGTTGGGGTTAAATTGAATAAAATTAATAAAATGTGAACCAAGAAATTAAAAATTTCCGGTTTTCTCTTCTTCGAATATATCTCTTTCGACTTTAATGAAACTCTGACCACTTTTTATTTCTGGTTGTTTGAATGATTCAGGGATGAGATCTTTCCTCGGGATCGAGCGAATCGCCTCGCTAGATCGTCTCGCGTCGCATTTCTCTCGCGGATCTCCGTCATACGGTTTATTACCAGGTCCAATCCGCGGTTTCGACATGGCAGTCATATTTTCAGGCGGATCGTCGAATTTTTATCGAGGCACGTCGATTGTTTGCTAGCCTGGCGGCTGCCGGTCTGTATAAATTAACAAAAACTGTCGGAGAAGCTGCAAAGTGAGAGTCATAAACGGAATTTATTACCGTGCCTCGGGTCTCGCGTGCGTCGTAAAGAAAAATTCTATGCATTCGCAATGAATGACCGTGAAACAGAGTAATAACCGGGTTTCAACCTTCCTCTCTGTTCCGGCATGTCCATCGTTTAGACTGCTCGCGGAAATTGAAAGAGATGTATCGCTGATCGGTGCCGAATGTTTCGTCGTTCCTCCAAACGAGATTCTTTTCACCGGCTTTTTATGCACACTCGTTTTTACCCTTTATGGACTTTACACGACTGCAATTTCGCGTGTTCGCGAGTGAAAGGAATGATATATTATTGATACGCGGATTGTCGGATCAATCCGATACCAGTTGGCCACGTCAGAATTGCGGATTTGGTTTTATAGACAAAGCAACGTAATTAGATATATTTCCATGTATGTACAGATACTGTCCGATTGACAAATATACAGAATGTGAGATGTTATTTTATTCTAAAATATATATTTATTACGAGCTAGATGAGATTAGGAGTAAAGTATAAATTGAAAGACTAGACTGATAACTATGACGTTCCTAGTCGTTGGGCCTGCCCGATTTCTTCTCCATGACACATCCTGGAAAAGACGTTGCCGAGGACCAAGTTCCTGGAAACGATTGCAGAGCCAAGGGGGAACACCCTTATGAACCCTCTTGTCGTCTCGTTTCATTTCCTTGGATTTCACGCAGGTTCAGGCTGTTCTGACCCAGAGGTCGTGTTTGTATAGCATAAATCTTATTATAATTTTCGATAATTCTAAAGACTTTATTACTGCAGGGATACTTTTGATTGATGTAGGATTATTGGGTCGCAGCAAAACGACGATGGTAAATAATAAAAATGATTTATTGTGAACTAACTTATTTTAGGCTTACGACTTTCACACTGACTAGACTGATAACTGATCTCTGATTACGCAACTAACACTCGCACCTCAACTCTTTTTCAAACTCTGCAAAGGACTGTCCTCTTTCACGTCCTTGCATCCTTATTTAAACCTTGCACTCTGTCTTCTATCATACTCGTACTCTCTTTCTTAATCACGCATTTCCCACAGCCTCGCCTTCGGTGGGTCTTTAGGTAGCTTAAAAACTCATTGTCAGACGTATTTTGCTCTTCACTTGCATTCGACACTGCCATAAATATTCTATTCATCCGATCCTTGCACGTGGTCACTCGTCCTCCCACACGCGCTTTAGATAAGACCCCGAACTTCGGCCTGAACCCTCGGCTACTGTCTATTATGCATCATCAGCTAGGTGGGCTCAAGTGCTCCCTTGCATCCACTCTCAAACCCTAGCATTTCTACATGTTCACAAAGATTCTCTTGGAACCATACTATTCCATTTCATTCCCATAATACAAATATATCTAATAAAGATAGGAATTTTTACTAACCGGTTGAAGAATAATTTTATTTTACCGCAGTACAAGTGCAATAAAATCGCTTGCTCAAAATTTTCGGTCGAAATCGCTTTCATAATTACCGGCGCGTACATCAAACCAGAAGCATTCGTTCATCGAAAGCACATCGGATCTCGTTCTATTGAACGAACGACACGCGAGCGGTAAATAGCAGGTACCAGTGGAATATGTAAAATCGCGGGCGAAATTTGTCGGGCGAACAGTTACAATTGCGCATTATTCAAACGGGACGTTCACATTGTGAATTTTGCAGTGATTAAAGCGGCCTGCAGAGCGGCGCGTTGCTCGCTTTTTGGAAATTATTAACGAGGAAATTTGACAGGAAAAATCTTGGCCGGACGACATGTAGGAAAGCTCGGCCAATAATTTAACACCGCCTGGCCGCGCCGCGTCGCATAATTCGGATAATCCGACGCGATTATTCATCGTCCCACGGATCTCCCATCTACCATCCGCGTGTAATCTCTCTTTCCTCCACGCCTGCCACCCTCTTTCACCATATTTCCTTTCCTCGCCTCTGCCACCGCCAAATATTCTCTCGACCTTCTTCGTTCAATCTCCCTGCTACGCCTTTTACTTTATGTCCGAATTCCCTTCGTCTCTTAAACATTCATCGTTATGGCCTCTTCCATCCGCTTTCTTTCTAACCTTTTCACCGAGGTCTTCATCTTCGTCAAATTTTCCCTCCTTCTCTTTGTGTTCACCCTCTTCTCCTTTACTTTCCACTCTCTTTTCTCTGCTTTTCAATCTCTCCTTTTTTAACTTTCAGTCACTGACGCGTATACCTCCGCGCTGTCGCTAATGACGGCGAAACGTCGTATCAGTTTCACGTGTTGTCAAAGAAAAGCGTACCATTGTTTGCGTAATTATGGTATATCTATCGATTGTTAGCTATAGCGTTATTTACAGAAAAATGTATTATATATTGATAGTAAGCATAATCAGATATATTTCATCTACAATTTTTACCCTCTGTGAAAATGTTGTTATCGAGCATTCTTCGTTCATCCACATATGTGATAATTATAAAATTATCATAGTCGCTATACTTCTTATTTCGAAATATAAAATATTTCGTGCTTCAAATACATTACTAATTACGGAATTAACGCTAGGTTTATGGGCACGCGCCATTTTAACGTATTCCGAATTTCATGAAGAAAATTACAGGGACCATTTACATTTAAATAAAAATAACCCTACGAATATTATAAATTTTATACAAGTATATAATCATATAGCTTCATTTATAAGTTAACATTATAATTATGTTACTTTTTAAATTCTTTTTTAAAGAAAATGTCCGATTTCGTCAACCTAATGTTAATTATGACATAGTCACAAATTCAATTTAAGGGTTTAATCCCTTTCTATTTTTCAAAAAGTATAGAAATACTTTCATGGTATAATATAGTATAGAAAATTTTATAGTATAGTGTAGAAATATTATTCAGATATATATAATTATTTTAATATAAGTAAGTTATAAAATTATTTTTTTCGAATTTTCCATCGAGCTTCCATAATTTCATAATCATTCGTTTGGCAATTAATTTAAGAACATTTCGTCTGGCATTCGTCCTCGAAGGCAACGACACACGAAGGGCGTCGAAATATTACGACTGGCAAGAGGCAGGCGCCTTCATAGGTGGAAACTGAAATTACAGCGAAAAAAGGGGAAAAAGGAAAATTCCGTCAGGAGTAAAACTCTCGTTTGTTACATTTGAATAATGACCCACGCTACTCGCGTGACTCCACATTATAAAACAAAAGGCTAACGATAAATTTTTCGTTTTGCTGCTCCCGAGTCACTTCGGTCTTCCATTGCTCCCTCCCGTCACATTTTTCTTTTCTCGCCATTTTTCCTCCAACTTCTCCCTTTCTTCTTATTCCCTTCCGCCTTACCTTTTCCCAATTTCTCCAGTCAAATTCTTTCAAAGGACTCTTCCACCCTTCGAACACTTCCCTTCGATTCTGTATTTCTTTTACCTCTTTGCCTTCCACTTTTTTTGCCTCAATCCCTTTACCTCTGCCCCACTTCTCCGCTAAATTCTTTTCTTCTTCTTCTTCTCCTTTTCGCTTTTTCTCCACTGTTTGTTCCACCGAGTAGTACCCTCCATTTTTCTTTACTTCTTCCCTTTGCGTTACGTAATGTCTGACGCGACCATCGCGGGGTGTCTCTCAACCCTTGCGCGTACTCCAGAGTGCATTCGATCATGCCATCGTGCTCGCATTTTATGCGACAATGCGATTATACCGCGTACGGCTTTTAAAGAGCGTGTCTCCTCGCGGAGATGGTCGCCATTGCGAAATAATTAGACAACCAGGTAGGATGAAATTGGTTATCAATTTTCTTCATCGAGATGAAAAATTTTATAACAGGTTATTTTACGCGAGACGAGAAGTAATTTATGTATGGAGACGGCGAAGTTCGCATGTTGAGTTATCATTGCAGTGTTACATTATAAATTTGTGTAGGTCGTATGATGGATAAAATAGTGATTTATTATAGCAAATTTCTGTAGGTTGCGTTACATGTAGATAAAGCGATGATTTATTAAGGTAAATTTATGTATGTGCGATGGGTAAAATGATAATTTATTTTAACAAATTTTTGTAAATTATAGGAGAAATTAAATAGATTAATTTTTAGTGTGTTTCCTATTTTAGGTTCGTTTCCGTGTCGTATTATATTTTGGGAATGTTAGAATAAGGTACTCAATTGAAATCGGTGACTTGCACGTTCCGCATATTGGGGATGCTTCTTTTATTAATAAAAATTCTGATTGGAGAGCTTCGAATTGTCACATTTTTACCGTAGAAGGATCTTTAAATCCAAAGAGTTAAATTTTTAAATAAAATAATTCTGTAGCTAATCGATCTTAATTGACAGTGATCCTGCACGATATCCAAAACTAAGATCGCGTCTCTTAAATCCAGGAATGGAATTAACCCCTGCGAATTCAGAAATTAGCTTTCCACCCTGACTCCTGCCAAAAGTCTCAAAGCTCAAAATTCCCCAGAAAAAATACACTGGATTTTAACAAACGTCGTAGACATTCATGACGAAACGTCAAATTCTCCGCATCAGCCTAATATGATATATTCGCGATCCGTACGGTAAGAAGAAAAACCGATCGTATCTGTGATCGGAAATTTCGATACGCGTCCGTCGAGCTTATTCCCGTGGAAGCAACGGAACGATCTCCGGGCCACTTTTCCCCGGGAGCGACAGCAGAAAGAGGAGCATGGCGTTTCAAAATGCCTCGTAACACTGCGTATGGCAGGCGTTTGCGTGTGCTCTCTCGAAGGCGAATTTCTCCGTGATAAAATCCAGGAAAACGCGCAGCCAGTCCGCCTGGAAAATACAATTCGCCGTGGAAAATCTCCTCGAAAAACTTCCGCTCCCTGCCTGGCTTTGCGCATTTTCGCGCGAGCTGCCACGGCTTCTGTTACTCCACGGACTTATTCGCGAAATCGGGATCGAGGCGTTTTTTCAGCCACTGCAAGCCTTAGATACCTCTGCTTCTCGCCAACTTCTCGATCCTTCGGCCATTTTTCATCGTTTCCTCTCGTCGTTTCGTTGTTTCGCCATTCTTCTCTCGTCGAGTCTGTTTGAGCAGGTGGAACGGTATTTTGTGATTTTTGATGGAAGGGGAAGAAATCGTGCGTAGAATTCGATAGAAATGTGCGTAAAGATTGGAAAATGGAAAATGGAAAATGGAAATTGAAAATTGGAAATGGAAAATTAGAAATTGAAAATTAAAAATGGAAAATTGTAATAAAGGTTCTCGTTAAGATTCGGAAGATTTGTGGAAATAATTGAGTAGCCAATGGCGACTAGATTATAAAAGATAGAATTTTTATGTTCTTTCATTACTTTTTTCATTTATTTCTGTGGGTTTTAGTACAACGAATGCCGTGTAGTCATCGACGATTAATACTTACAAAGAGGTTTCCCGAGTATTAACAACCGATTATTTTCTGAAAAAAATATTTCACACGTATCTCTTTCATCGTGGAATTTCCGATTTTTATTCTAGACTTTAATCGACGCTTCGTTTCTTTATAAAGATTCGGAAAATGGACGAAAATTGTACAAAAGGTCCTCGTTAAACCTGGAAAACAGACAAGTTCGCGCAGTCGACATGGTTGAATTTCCAAAACTAGCATCTACTGCCTTTTTTCTTACCTTTTTGCTTTTTTCATACACTTTATGAACGTTGTGGAATTTTTGCCGAGCTTTCTATTCTATGTAACACTTTGAAAACGAACAGAATTCACGAGTCGTAACGAAGATTCTCGTTAAACCTCGAAAGCAGATAATTTCGCGAAATTATCGTAGAATCACCGCGACAAAATTTCCAAAATAAATATTTTTCCTTTTGATCTTTTTTTCACAATTTTTCTGAATATCGTGGAATTGCATGAACCTTTTTCCCATATAATACAAAAGATTTGAGAAAGAACAGAAATCACAAATCACGACGGGGTCCTAATTAATTCTCAAAAAGCAGATAATTTCGCGAAATAATCGCGCAGTGGTCGCGGTTAAATTTTCCGAAGACATTTTTACCCTTCCCTTCGTTTTCTTCTTATGGTGCTTAAGTCAATTAATAACAGCACGCAATGTAGCTGGGTTGGCGAGGCACGAAGTTTACATAGTCGTTAGAGCATCTCTAAGGCGATTACGAAACTATTCCCGGTGGAAAAAGTTCGCGGGAAATCCCTCTCTGCTCTAGGGGAACGCTTGCAAAAATTTTCGCCGCTTCGTGCCGGTATTAAAAATGATCCTGTCATTCAAGATACGACGAATTTTACGCGGACTTGAACGTTCCCGATGAAGAAGCGTATCGTGTGAGTCGGCCGGATAACTCTATACGTATTATCCTAATGAACAGCGTTTATTGCAGCTAGCACTTTTCCTATAATTCAGACTTGTCTACGTAAAATTAAAAAATTTTCACAAACTAAATCGTCGAGAAGAGGTAATATCGCTGAATATTCAGAATTTATTCGAATTTGAATAATTTTTCAATTACGTTGCACATGATTGAAGTCATATTAATACATTTGACATTATTAGACCGTTTCGGTCAATAAAATACGAATTACAGGAGAGTACAATATAATAAAATTATAATATAAATTAGTATTTATATATAAATTAACACTTTAATGACCGCTCGCACGACATGTGTGTGGTAGCCGGAACAATTGTTATTGTCCGCTCACACAACATGTGTGTGATGTTACCGTCAATTAATAATTGATCACCACACAAAGGAAAAATATTAAATTTGTTATTAAATTGTTATTGTAAAATTGTTTTATATGTATCTTCGCATATCTTGTATTATTTCGTGAATTTTAAATAGAGCTTTTTGAAATTAATTCTTCAAAAAGTAATCTGATAGTTATAAATCATCTCCTTTTACCTTATAAATTATCTGCAGATTCGTACCATCGAATACCTAACGATTTTTCTTGTTGCTCAGGTACTCGTAACAGGCATCTCCTTGCTACTATTCCAAATTGCGAGTTCATGCATCGCGATTCAACTGTTCTCTGCTATAATACATAATACTCTGTCTGAACCTCTATGTTGTCTTGTTTCTGCTTTTGTTCCACCATTTCGATTCCTGCGGAGTTACACCAAGGCTTCAGGAATTTCTTGCACAATGCGAGTGGATCTTGAAGATTTACGATCGGAACAGGTTGCGAAAATGGAAGAAGCCAGATAATTTTTGCAATTACGATATTTGTGCAATGAAAATGTAATATAGGAAAATATGCAAATATCTACTGATATATGGAGAATACGTGTAATATGCAATAAGTATATCGAAATTTCTGTAATAACGGGATTCTAATTATTTAAATATCACGATTGCGTAATTTAAATCGAAATTTAAATCAAAATTGTGTTTCTTTTCGATTTTTCGAAATCGCAGGCAATCTACAATTTTTGCCAGTTAAATTTAATCTAAGATTCGACGTATATTTGTACTTAGTCGTGGTGTAATGCGATTGGGACATATTTAAATTTACTCCAGCAGCGTTCTGGAACTTCATTGGAATTCTGAATAACTTTGCCCCTTAAAATTTCACCGATTCGTAATATAGTTTTGAAAGTGGAATTTCTCTTCGAAACCGCATTTCATTTCGACAGATTTCTTTCTCAATTTCCATTCATGGTTATTAGATTTCCTCCAACGTCGTTTAATAATCGTGTCGAATCGATTAATAACGATTCCGATTCTTGAATACGTTTTATAAAAAAACAAATATAAAATAGGTACATAAAAATAGAGAAGAAAAATGGTAACAGTGAATGGTAAAAATTATTTAAAGGGCAGGCGAATTTTTATTCAGTTAATTAATTTTTCGTAATTAAAAACGATTCGTTAGCAAATTAATTTCCTTAGAACGGTCTTTACATTTTCGAAGAAATTAATTATGTTAAGCAGACGTTGTTCGTTTATTACGTCAGTCAGTTAAACGTTTAACGAACGAAAGATCGCGTTACTTGAACGGAAGATAGAAATTAATCAATTTACGAGTTAATTGTTAGTTGCAAGTCATCAGTGGAACATCAAACCCTCCGAAAGCAATTAGATTTCCAATCAGAGTTAATCAATATCTGAAGCACTCTGGCTTCGTTCAGTCTAGTGAACAATTAGGTTGGACTTACAGTTTCCAGAGACAAACAATTGTTAATCGATTAATGGCTGGTAATCGATTGCTGCGTGTAAAATCGACAGAAAGGCTGCTTTTTTTTCGTATCAATTTTTAATTTTCTACGATCACCTGGAGCTTCAAATTTCTTAAATTAAAATTTTTAAAAACAAATATGCAAACTTTCTCAAAACTCACTTCGTTAAAAAATTTTTTCATTTGGAGATCGCATTCTATTAAATTATTCTCGTCTAAATTATTTTTCTCAATTACCTTTGCTCAATTATAAAAGAAGGGAAATGAAAAATGAAAAAAAAAAAAAAAAAAAAAAAAAAAAA
>NW_016920857.1:24319-43940 GCF_001483705.2 Eufriesea mexicana
AAAAAAAAAAAAAAAAAAAAAAAAAAATGAAGAAATAATTATTCAGATCATTCACGTAGCTCTATTATGCAAATGAAGTTTCTACAGGTCTCTTTTGTGCAAATAATTGATATACTCTTTGATAAAAAATTCTTTGCTTTGAATTGCAAACTTGTAAGAGACATTATAAAGGAATTTGGTATTTATTAAAGGACCGGAGTCGAAATTTTACATTAAATTCCATTTGGCGTGCAACTATAGTCTCTTCATTCAAATTGTCACTGATCGTACGTACAAATAAATTAACCCTCAATTACAGAATTAAATTTTTCTGCTTCTATACAACGATCAATGTGACATTAGTTTATCCTTTAATCTTTAGTCAAATATCCTCGATATTCTCATAAGATCCTCTACAATCTAGGTGTCGGTAATTAAATCTTGAACTAAAAACAAAAAAGAAGAAAAAGAGAAAAATACATATTGCATTATACCAAAATATAAATTTATTCTCAGCACTTAATACAAAGTCTGGTATTTACGACGTCTGAGGTGCACCTGTAGCCCAAGCGGTATTACGAAGGCTAAATTCGTCGTATACCAGCTAGATATGTTCGCTCGTAAGTAATCAAAGGAAGAGAAGGCGGCGAATGGAGGAAAAAGCAGAGATCCTCCGGATGTTGCAACGTAATTTCGTTGTCCATGGTGGAAATAAAAGGAGTGGGTGGATACCCCGGTAAACGGTGACATCGTGGGTGGCGGGTAGGTGGAAAAAGTTTCGAGTGTTCTTGCCTGGAATATCTTCTTGGGCCAACGTGATGAGAGCAGGAGCAATAAGGGAAGATCGTTGAACTCGTTCCAAAAGTTGGCCGCTTCGCGATTTTGTTTTCCACTCGAGTCGACATTAAATTTTCAATTATCAGACGGCCGCGTCTGCTTATTCTCTCAATTACCAGCTCGCGACGATGTCTGAAATCTTATTGCCGTCTGCTACAAGCCCCGGCAGGAAGAGTTATCCACCGGCCTGCCAAGTACCTCAGCGACACTCGTAATTCCTTCCATTGCATTTGCTAAAAATTATCTTCGAACGAATATCGTTGGGGAATCCCCCTATCGACTCTTCTTCCTCCTCTTTCCTTTTTCTCCCTGCAGATGGCGCCGTTGAGTATTCCTCTTTCATCCTCTCACGTTTCCTCTCATTATTCGCGACTTCTTCGGGTCTTCGGTTCTTCACTCGAAATAGCTTTCGTCGTGATATCGTTTCGCTGGAGTTATTCGTGGAAGCTGTTTTTAATTGAAATCTTGGAAATTTTTTGGAAAAATAGCTGCAGACCTCGGAATCTTCTTCTTCGTGCTCTCATGAAGCACGAAAATTGGTTAATACAAAGGGTAAGATGATTGAAACGCTTGAGCGTTAGGAAGAAACATTTTCCAAGGTTACCTCTATTTTCAAAAATATTTCTTCCACTCGCTCCACACACCGTGATGAAAGTTTTCAGGTTTTCAACAGAGGCACGCAGACTTCTTTCGCTATTTTAAAGAAACAATCGAATGGCGAAAACGAAATGTCAAATCTAAGGCGAGACATTGAGGAACGAATGCAAAGAATGCAACGAATGGAGCAGAGGCCCATCTTCATCACGGGGAACATCACTTTGAAGTTCGCTGTTGCATCGTTCATTTCACTCGGTGCCCCGGCTGAAATCCAGATAAACGATAAATCTGCCTTGGCTTTCGAGCTTCCCCGTGCTTTATCCCTTTGTCACGATATTCTGTTCCCCTTCTCGAACATTGGAAATCAACTGTAAGGATTACTTCAACTTCGACTCCTTCTATTTCTCTCACTTCGACAACGGGCTCCCTAGAATTTCTGCCAACGAAGCTGTGCGTCTGTATCGACATTTATACTAGCTGCGATGAATAATTTTCACGCGATTTATATTCTATGGTAAATTTGAAACGTCTTTCTCCTATAACAATTTATATTTTTGGGTACAAATCGTATTATCGTATTATTTCGTATTAATTTAATTGGCAATTTTTAATTTTTAATTTCTCGCACAAATTTTATTATCTAGGATATGAGATATTTTATTATGTAAGTTATCTAAGATGTGAGTCAGATCTAAGATATAAGTCAAAATTTTAGGTTTTTAAAAATCGTAGCGTCCAAGCATTTAATCGATGACCGATTTTTTAAATTTAAAATTACGTTTTTGTTTTCGTTTTGTGGATTTATGGGCGGCTCATGTTTTCTTTATCGATTTTGTTAGGATTTACATAAAATCACGATATAGTTGTACTAAAATTATGATTTGGGAGATATAGAATTTATTTCCGATTTAAATTTTCTCATTAAATTTGTCGATTAATGCTTGTACGATTCGAAGACTGTAAAGCGATAGATTTTCAGACCAGTTGTTATTAAAATTTAAATTATCAAACTTGTCAAAATGATCGATGTCAGGTTTGCTTTTGAGAAAGTTAGTATTAATTTTTATTCGAGTTGAATAGTAATTGCTCGACTGTATTTGTCATTATCCATGGTTTTACCGATAATCTACGTCTGCAATTATTTCTTAAGGAAGAGAATTATGTCGAAGATTTATGCGAACACCTCTAACAATGGCTATTGCTTCAAATTGCAAATCCTTCGACAGTTTTCCGAACTTAAATTTCGTTTATCCGGAATCCGGGGAAAGTCGATGTCATTTTCCATGGTTTCTTTTCTCGCGGGCTTTTTCTCGCAGCTGTTTCAGCCGAATCGGCTTGGTTCTGTCCACTTTCGTAGTCTCATTTTCGAGTTTAAGGAGTTTCGCGAAGTTAGTCGGCTGGCGGGCTACAAGGCGAATAGGAAGATAGTATAGCAATTCAAATCGTTGATTCCGCGAAACGAGTAGAACTGATTTCCACGGCTAGAGAGAACTTCCTCTAACCTTCTTTTCATTCTTCATCCCTCATTCCGCCGTTTACTATTCACTGAATATTCATACGCTCGCAAAATGCGATTCACCACTCGCGTCTTCGTGCAACTTGCAGCTGAAGCTTCAGTTTTCGATTAATTCTTCGAATAATACCAATTCTACATCGATAGTTTATGGAAACTGAGAGTATTTCTGGTACGTTAAGTTTTACGTTTGTATTTAATCTCTCAATTGCACTTTGTTTATTTCGTAAATCTGTGAAAGAGACGAAGTGCATATTTTTATAGGTGAAGTACATTTATTTATAGGTTACTATTTTGATTTATTTAGATACTATTTTGAGAATAAAATTTGGTATATTTTAATTACTGTTAGATAGAATTTGTATTTTACGAGGAACCGTGTATCATTTAATTTTTCTCATTTTTTCCATTTTTAATGTTCGTAGTTAATTTCTAGAGTGTCTGTATCTACGATCTTCTACATTTTAAATTACATTTAAGGTTCAATACAGTGACTGAACTCCATTTTCGTTTCGCAATAAAGTCGCGATTAATTGTAATTTTACAAGAAACTGGGTATTGGAATTATGGGTTTATAGTTGTAAAATAAATACTATATATGTATATTCTTCTTTAAATTCTTTTATTACTCAAGAAAGATATATTTATCTTTGAATGCTTCTCTAGAGCGACTGACCGACTCATCAAAGTGTTAAGAGTTTCCACGGTTACTCATCGATCCTTACCATAGTCGTGGATAATGGGCCACGAACCTTGCCGAAGTTCAGCCTAATTTGTCTCACAATATAATCATTCATTCCCGGAATCTAGGTCTTCTAAACTATTTATTCACACCTTATATCCTAGATTAATTTTTGTTTATAACTAAACTTATCTTTTCAACATTGAGAATTAATTCGCAAGGAAAAATGATCACAAGTGCAAATTATTTAATCACCCGTCACGTCCAAATGATCCAAACGCAATCGTAATTCTCCAAAAATTGATTTTACCTCTTCACGTTTATAAAACTCGTATTTACGACCACGAGGTGAAAGGAAGAAGAAGAGAAAAGGAATATAGGAATAGAAGAAATAAAGCGTTTTCTCCGAATAAGAAAGCGGACATCCTCTTCTCCGTGAATCTGTTTCGACGTGAGAAATTTCTGAACCTCTTCCATCGGGTGTGACAAACCATCCCGTACGTACTATGAAATCCAAAACGGCGAAGCAAACGTCGACATGGACGTCACCGCGGAGAAACGAGGACAAAGGCGTCGCGACGCCCTGTCCTGTACGTCCCGGCGTAGACGGCCGTGAGCTAGACGGATTTTAGGGCGTGCGAAGAATCGACCCGCGGGAGGAGGTCGATTATTCCATGGAAGAAGGGAATAAATTTGTCCTCGGTCTTCCCCCATGAACGGATACGCGGTCCGAAAAATTGATGGCGACTGAATTTACGACCGATTTCGTGATCGCGAAAACCTGTCACGTTGATTTATCCAGCGTCCTTATTTTTTGATGTTTCTCGGATTCTGATGATTTTTTCTTCGTTGGCTTCCCGTTTCTTTCAGCTTTAAATACACTCCGATATAGGGATTTCTTCAGTTTTTCATAAGGAAAATTCTGTGAGAGTCCTCGCCCCCATAGGAGTTATGAAGTCTCGTGGTTCCTATGGTGCTGACAGTCGGTAGCGTCTTCCTCGCTGACAGGATTGGTTTAGATCGATCGTTAGGAGATTGTTCGATTGGCTGGTCTTCTGTGTTTGGGTCTGATGACAACGTAGCGTAGGATAGACGATGCTAAGTGTGAATTATGAAGATGTCTTGTGATCCCTAGAGTGCTGCTGGTTAGGTATCCTGATGACCGGTGTGCTATAACAGGTAACAGGCAGAAGGACGCAAGCAAGGGATGCATTTCGTCCTGGGCCTGCTAGTGGACTCGTCAGTGAGGCAACCTAACAGGCCCTGCCTTATACAGGGGATACTTAAGTGGGATAGACACTCGTATTTATAGAAATCGAGGAATCATCAAAGAATTGCGAGAAATTTCGAACACCTCCGGGTACCGAGTACACAGTGTCTGTCTTCGAAAAGCTCTGTCCCGTACTTTCATCGCCAATAAACTGTTTTTCTAGGACCTAGCCTAGTTATTCGAGGTGGTCCATCTGTCAGCGAGTCATGGGGTGCTAAAGACATAAACCAGGCCCCAATTGACTCGGGACTATCGGTGTCTCTAGAAGTGGAAACAATATCTAGGCTTTACTTTTCCCCATCAACTCATCACCAGAAACAGGCGACTAACAAACTCTGAAACGAAAATATGGTATAATACTCGCGAGATAATGTCTCTGCTACAAACGATCCCATACGAATCCCATATCATACCGCATACGCGTGATATATGCAATACTCTAGCGCGCGAAGTCCGCGTATCAAGGGATGTCATCGGATCTCATACGCGTAAGAAGTTTGGCCAAAAGGTAGGGAGGAAAGAAAGAGAGGAGAAAGTAGTTTCAGGATCGCGATGCGGTACGGTGCCCGAAAGAGATCCTTGGCGGAATCGGGACAGCCCAGAGGGATCCAGCGGATGAATAGCCCGGCAGATAAAATCGCTGGATTAAAGCGTGGCTGCCGTTGCAGCCGATCGCAATCTGTAACGATGCAGCGGCTCTGTTCGACGCCGTGGAGAACAGGCTTGCATCCGTGCCGGAAGAGGACAGTATCGGTGAAGCGAAACGGCACGTTCCAACGGCTGGGAATCGCGTCGATTGCGAATTCGAGCGTCGAACACTCGTAACTAACGATCCGGGACGGGATAAACGCCGTTAAAGCACGCGTTCCACGACTTTATTATCGGATCCCTTAGATACGAGACTGGAAATCCGGCGTTAACGACTCCTCGAATAGATACGAGCGAGTTACGTGCACGCGAGATCCGGCTGTTCTACGTGGCTGGAAAAACGGCCATGCGAATATTTCGGCGGATCGATGCGATGAGATTGCAAAGTGTAATGCGACGCGCGGAGATAAGCGTTTCGACGGAGATGTATGCGACAGGATTTAGGTATCCGTTGCATGAGAGATAGTCGGCAGTGGGACAAATTCCTGCCACGGGTTTTATGATCAGACCCGTTGCGCTGGGTCTGTCCAGGTAGCTTCTTCTTCGTTGACAGGATGAGTTTAGATGGAGTAGAAGATAGGAGGTAGTTCGGTTGGCTGGTACTGTGTGCTTGGGTCTGGTGACAGTGTAGCGTAAGATACACGATGGGAAGTTCATTGATAATAACTGATTAACGAAGCTAATGACAGGTCTTCTCGCAACTCTTACATGTCTATGCAACTCTCTAACCCGACACTCCAATTCTGTATCCAACATTATGTCAAACTCAGTTGTGTCTGCACTGTGCCAATCCACAATAGCGTACGATGAATGATGGTAAGTTTATTGATAATAATTAATTAACAAAGCTTAGAAAATGTACGAGTAACGATAAATCTTGCAACTCTCCACCTCGACACTGTATTTAACTGTGTGTTTTACTCAACTCTCTGTCCTGTGTTAGTTCACAACGTTCTTTTCATTTTTCTCTCACCATGCATACGCTTTCCAATCTTTTCCTTAAACGCGCCCAAATACGATTTTGCTAAGGGCCTCACGCGTTGCCTAGAGTTTTCCCCAGTGAATCTGGACCTTATTCCCTCGCTCTCTGCTTCGCTACCTTCTTAGAACTTCGTTTACACGATGGAAAAGTACGGTACTACAGTAGTCTCACGGGTGAAGCACGTGGATCGGTTTCTGTTCCGTAGTCGTAGGTGTTAGGTCAATGAAGGGAGTATAGTGATTCTCAGGTGGTTCATTTGATCGAGGATTAAGTATACCAATGAACCGAAGCATTGTTCGAATGTTGGTTACCGAAGAACCAATCGACAAACGTTCAAACAGGGCTAGCAAATGGACGATTGTTCTGTTAGATCTGGTAACAGAATCAGGTCGATGAACTAGTATCTTGCAGTTCTACTTGCGGTTCATTCAGACATAGATGACGAATGGTTGAATATTTGAAGAATTGTCTCGATCGATGGAAATTTTCTCTCTGACTCCAGTCGGCTGTGAATGAAATATTTATAAGTATCGCTTCGAATGGGAGTCCTGAATGGACATCTTTCTTTCATTAACTTCGATAGATAAATAGAAATTTTAAATGGGACTCGGAATGAAAGCCATTATAGCTTTAAAATGATGAAATAGTCGACGAGGTTCCCAAAAATAGACACGCAACGCAAAAGCGAGAATACCGAAAGCTATTAGCTATCTGCAGAGGTAGCTTTTCAAACGTAATTGGCAGACATTTGCTAACTTTTCTAGAGACACGTTGAGAAATAATGTCACCGGAAGCGATTTATATTCGAACAACATAACCACTTCTTGCTCCCCTATGAAATGGGGAAAACAAAAGCTGAAAAGAGTGAGGTAAACGCGTTCTTCGTTGAACTTCTCTTATTCGCGGGACGAGAACTAATTACGGATTTCGCGATCACGCTTCCGGCAACGGGAGACTTTTCGGTTCGAGAGCAAAAAGGGGACGCGAAAACAGAGGGGCGATGATGCGAGACGAGAGAAGCACTTGGTGTTTTCGCGTCAGACGGGTGAATCCCGTTTTGAACGACCGGTTATCGCATAATAAAGCTGTGACACTGCGCTGGAACGGTTTTATGCAAAAATATGCTGAATTTTCGCCAAAGTGTTGCGGCAACTTTTGGTCGCCGTATCAACGGGCTGCGATGCAGATTCGGCATTCGCAAATTAGAATAATTCCGAAACTTTCCTAATGAAAGGCAATGCTGGACGATTTTTCGTTGCTTGTCATTTACTGCATCATTAGAGCTGCTAAGGCATTCGAGTTTGCGACACGAATGCTCGACGAGACCGTTTCTCGCGTGGATTAATTAAAATTCCCACGTTTCGTAGATTCGGGTGTAGAAATTGCTTTATGAACGTAGGGATAGTATTTCCATGGGCCATATAAGCTGATAGCGTCTTCCCCGAACACTCAATAGCGATAGACGTGTCACGAATCCGCAAACATGCCACGCAGACAATCAGTGGGTCCCGAGCTGCTCCTCTTTGAGCCTAACTCCCCTGTCTATCTGCACCCCTACTTCGTTAATCACGAGGCCATGAAAACCGATAGGACATCCGCTGACAGAAAAAGCTAGTCCAGGTATAACTCATCGTCTCCTATGTCAGTGCATGTTCGAAACATTGTAACGCGAATTGACAAAGGTTTCAGAGTCAAGTAGAATATAAAGACCAAGTACGATTTATTTATGATCATTTCACTTAAAATCACTTCGATGCGCTAATTTAATTCTCCATTGAAAATACTTTGATCTTTCATACTTTAAAACTGCAAAACAGTCTTGGAAGTAAGATATTTCCTGTTCTAATAATCTCCTTGTCTCCTCTATTTTCTGCTCCCCACGTGAAATACCAAGTCGTAAACCCATGTTCTTCGAACGACCATCAAGTTCAACTAAAAATCCCCACTACTCGAAACACCCACAGTCTCTCACCGACGTAACAGCGCCCTAACAATTTTCCAAATCGTTTCCGCGACAGGAGCAGCAATTTTCCAGAGTGTCTGACGCGGGAACAGTGGCGCCCTCTCTTCCGCCAGATCTCGCCCGGGGCTAATTTCGTACAGCCACGCGGAGACCCGAATAATTAGCCTCGGCGACCAAGCCACGCCTAATTCGCCTAGTCTTTCGGCTCCCAGTGGATGATCCAGCGTATCCTCCAGTGGATCTCGTCGGCGGAAGTCGCGGCGTCGTTCGCGAGCATCCACTCGAGGGCTCGACGCGTCGTTTAGACGGACTAACGCCGCTGGTGGCTGCTTTGTGGCGAAGGAAAGCGTTGGATGAAATTCATCCGGCACTCTTAAAGCGCGCCACTGTCTTTCTTCGCGCTTCATCCGCGACTCGTACGCCCCTGGGCGTTAGTCGCCGGCTCCGCCAGCGGATTTCCGGCCTAGGCTGCTCGAGTCTAGGTCCGCGTTTCGATATTTCGTTACACGCGTCCTTGCTGGGTTAAACGAGCTATAGAGGTATCCGCAGTTTCGAGGGAACACGCTTGTAAGGGTCGTAATAAGTGGGCTCGCGTCTTTAATTCGATGGGCGTAGGGGAAGCCTCGAGGTTTGATTGGCAGCGAGGGAACGCACGGGACCACTTTATGCCCGGCGAACGCTGATTGATGCATTGTGGATGTAAAATAGCGACGGATTTTAGGGTTGATTCGCTTTAATGCCACAGGCTGGTGTCTTTATGTCGAGAGTAACGTTGACGATCTTCTCTGAGAAGACATCCCGCGAGGAACTGTCAAGAACTCGGATGATATTTGTCGTTCTATTTCTGACAGAAATCGTTTTAACTGATACAGATGCACTCGGTAGATCAGAAGACGATGCATATCCGAAAATTAGAGTCTTCAAATAGTATATAGGATGCTATTGTAGGAAGAGTAATGGTGAATCGGCCAATGCCGATTCGGGGTCTTATCAATGATCTGTCAATGACCTATGCATGGTATTATTGTAGAAAACAAATAAAAAATCAACTGATACTATTATGAAAGGCTAGTTTTAGAAGCAAAGCTAACTTGCTTGGTCTTTATGGGGAGGTGAAATGCAAGTCAATTGCATCGCGATCGTCACAGGGAGGGAATGACGGATTGGCAAGGTGGCATGATTTTCACTAGGATAAATTCCGAATCGGCAAAGTGACGCAATTTTTACGAGAGCAAATCGTTAATCAATTGCTAGCGATTGATAAAAGCACATCAACACATAAATTGTAATATATCCCTTATTTTCCTTATTCTTAATTAAAATTATTATCTCGCTGAATACGCCAAACACTGTGTTCGTTTCCTAACCTTTGAATCTACGACAAATACTTAATTATTCGTATCATTATCTGTTTTATCCTCTATAAATACTAGCTGAATAGGATATTTAGGTACCCGTTTCGGCTTAGCAGTTTTAGACGTGTTACAGTATCGTAGACTTTTACACCCAATCCAGTGTACATATATACGTAACAAATTGGACGAACGATCGGAAAACCTGAAGCGACTCTAATACACTCCTCTTTGAAACTCGCGGTCGCGTCTGAACTACCGAAGCCTGATCCTTCCTACCATTCGCGGAGCAACAAGACTAGTGAACTGTTCGAAACATTTTAATCTCTTCGTAATAGCTTCGCAAACAAGCTTCTGAACTCGCACTTTGCCTATCTAGGAATATACTTTCCTAAAGCGAGCAGCGTGATAAAATAATCATAGCTGGGAGAGGGGGAGCAGCGATTAAGCAAACAGCTTAAACCATGATGGATACGATTTAGCGATTAATTTCGCAGAGGGGCCATTCCGGGCACCTTTCTGGAAATTACGTGGTCGGCCGCGTTAAGTATTTTCCTTGCCGCGTTCTGACCATGTAAGGTGCATCACGTGCGAATTACTGGCATCAATTTAGGGGTTGCGCCGCGAGAAGATGAACGCTGGAACAGGAGGAGGCCGGATTACACGTACCCTGAGAAAGTCACTGCGTATCGTGCAATTTACATGCGCCATGCGGTCTAATCCAGCTGCTCCTGGGTTTACACTTGATTGAATCATAACCAGCCAAGTGGTTTACACCCGGCGAGGGTGCATTTTGCCCAGGGTGCAACAAATTAGCTCGCTGCTGGCTTCCACGGTGCCACGCCACCGTTGGCGATGACATATTTTTCGGACGTCGCAAGCAAACGAATTCGAAGATTAATCGTCGCTGCAACTTCGCGATGGATGGGTAACTACCCTGCGTTACCTGCTACCCGTTTCTCGTTTTAATCCAGTTCGTTTACTCTTCGTCGTGATTTTCGTTTTCAACTGAGTTTTCGGTCGAGTTGCATTTCTGGCTTCGGAATATTCGAGTCTTCTGTGGCAATATTTGGCTGGCGAGGATATTTTAGTATCTTGTTTTATTAATAAAGGATCGAGATTATAGGGTTTCTAAATAGACTGTCTAAATCAGTGATCCTAGTCATCCTGACCTATCAATTAATGTTATTTAATTTTGACTCTCGACTGTCATCAAAGTAAATCGATACACAAGGATGGAAGATTAGCAGTACCTGGTGACACCTTCTCAAGGTTCCATTTGTCCATTTGGTTATTGTAAAATCTTTAAAGATATTAGTAAATTTGCAAAATAATTTCACTCTATTTAAATACTCGTGGATGGATAATGTAATTTTTAAAAATAATATTAAAATTTAAATGCGGCGGGAATTTTTAAATTATAGCATGACGAGTCTCTCGAAGCATGCTATAAATCATTTCACGGTTAACGATTATTTTATAAAGTTCTCTAAAAGGAAGCGAAGCGGCGGTACAAAGCATAAATTTGGAACGGAATTTCGAAACGGCCCACGTGTCTATTTGCACTGGTGGGATAACTTCAACAGATAACCCAAGCTATTCCCATAAAATCACGGTTTCATGGTCATGTTGCCACATACGCATTCCAACCACGCCACGTGATACTTGTGTCTGGCTTTTTCTCTCGAAATCTGCTTCGAATCGATATAATTAGCGGAATGCTCGCGTTTCGCGCGATACTTTTTCCACGCAATTCCGAAATTTATAGCTGACGTTAATCGTTTGTCTTTTTTTCATAACGTACCACGTTATAGTCCGCGTTTCGATGATCGCATCGATGCTTCGAATTATTTATTCCCTCTATCCCTGTTTTTCCTTTTTCCTCTTTTCCCAATTTTAAATTTTAGCACGTGTTTCCTCGCGAATAATCGAAAACGTAATTCCATTATTTTTATCTATCAGCGAGTAAGTTGTATCGCGCATTTGTGTAGGAAAATTGATTTTGTGGTTCAATATCGAAATTCCATTAGTATTATTTATTTTGTTTTATTTATTTGTATTGTATTAAAATTTACGGGCAAAGTCCTTTTTAATAAAGAGATATAAAACATGCACACACAAAGTAGAACCCGCGTTTTCACGGTGCCGCGACATGGGTTGTCCAAATTTGAAAGCTATATGACGTAGCAAAACATTATTTAGGAAATACGTGCAAATTTTTGGTGTCATTTTTGTTTCTCGAATTCAGCTGTGTTCAGCTGTGTTCAGCTGGTTTATGGATTATATCGTTTAGATTATTTTATTGTTTAGTTACGACGAATCATGGATGACAGATTGGGTATAATTTTGAATCGTCGTGGATACGTAGTTTGTCGAAGATGTCGAATGTTAGAGGTATGTTTTGAACGAACAGAAAATTGCATGTCAAAGACGTCAGGCTGATGACACGACGTTTCAAGCTTTCCATTGCGATGTACGCGCGTTGACAGGACAGATGTCGCGTGATCTTTTTGATAAGAGTCAGTTCATTTGGCTTGACAGTTTGGAGCACGTCGAGAAATAGGACGTTATAACGCAGGGAACCGTGGTTGAAATTGTTGTACCATCTATTGGAATATTTTCTCTTCCTGCTTTTTGTAATGCACTTGTTTTTCTTACAAATTGGAAAGCACAGGAATAGTTTTTAAACGATAAATATTTAAAATATCATTAATATTAAATTGTCTAAGTAACGTGATACAATCAGTTAATGTAATAAATTAAAATAAGTTAAATTTCCATTAATTATTTCTTTTGTGACGTTAACATTTTTTAATCAGTCGTTGGTGATTCATAAATCAGGTTTAATTTTTAATTGATCTACCTTAACCTTAATTGCAGGATTTTTGAATGTTATTATAGTAGAGATTTTGAAATGAAAGAAAAGAAAAATTGTGAAAGCACACATTAGCATATCTTCTTATTCTCTCTACGAGAAAGGCGAGGAGGAAAAATTTATTATGCACTGGCACTGTGCATAATAACCGTGAAAGTATTTCTAAATTCTATCTGTGTTCCAAGATTTTCGTTATCTTTGTAAATAGCCATTATTTTCCAAAGAGAACAGAGAATATTCCTTTCCGAAACCGAATGTAAGTTGGTAAGAAAGATATGTTGAAAGTAAACACAATTTCCTTCTAGTTCAGTGTAGACTTTTACCGATGTTTATTGGAAATGTTCTGCTTTCTAGGGGAATTAGTTTTAAATCTAATGTTTCATAATAAATACAATTTTTTAAGAAGATATATTTATTCAACGTGATACAAATTAATAAATTTTTATTCCTTTGTATTCAATACTAAGTTTACTATAATAAAATAAATTAAGTTCTTTGACACTACGAATATTTTCAAGTTCCTAATAAATTTTTAGCTTGGAAATATCGCGGTTAGAAAAATATTATTATTACAATTCAAGGAAAAATATATCCAATTCCAAAATTCGTTTAAAACTCCCCAGTTTGTTGGGTAGAAAATATTATTTGGAAGATCATTTTGTTAAGTGGAATCTAACTTTTTAGGAGATGAATATTTTGAGAATGAATGTTTAAATTCTGGTTTAAATTCGTACGTTCCATTCAAGCTTAGTTATATATTTTCATATAATACGAAATAGGAGCATTTCGAGTGCAATTTGTTTCATAAAATATGCTTATTAACATTCATTTCAAATTTCGCTCATTGGTCTATACCAATATCATAAATATGATAAAAGATCGTACAAATTCTCCAAAATTCTAATAAAACGAAAAAATTTCAGTGGCAATATTTCCAGCTTAAAATGGGAATACAAAATCACCTAAACTCGACGGTTTGTTTTCTCCACGATAATCCCCACTTTTGTTACATCTCTGTGAAATTGCAAATAAAAGATTCTAGTGGTTTTCCTTCGCACTTTCACGAAGGAAAATACAAAAAGGTGTATATTCGTTGTACCCTTT
Organism: Eufriesea mexicana; assembly: GCF_001483705.2. NCBI lineage: Eukaryota > Metazoa > Arthropoda > Insecta > Hymenoptera > Apidae > Eufriesea > Eufriesea mexicana. Next base: position 38,122 of record NW_016920857.1, read on the forward strand.
CCCCTTTGTTCCAATCCCTCGATTTTGTTTCGGAATATTTTTACCGAATATCGTATCAGGCTCCAGCAAGTCGTTCGCGAGACCTACACTCGGAATCGATGGAAATAAAAATTCCTCTTTCGAAACTGCTCTTGCACTCGTATCACCGTTCAAAATCGTTTCATTTCGCTGCGACAGCATTCTCTAAATTTCAATCCGCGAGCGTCAAGCACGTCGTCCGTTGGTCCCTGAAAATCGTCAAGCAATATTCAAGCAATATTCAAGCAATATTCAAGCAATATTCAAGCAATATTCAAGCAATATCGTTGGCTGTTCCGAACAGCGAAAGCAGAAATTCGCGAAACGTCCTGCTGTCGACTAGGACAAACCATCGATCACGTGCCCTCAGGCTGTCCAGGTAAAGATAGCCCGATGGAACTATTAAAGGTCAATAGAGAGACAGGACGAATTATGGTTTTCGAGCGTGACTCCCCTATCTTTGCAGAGGATGATGTCAAAGATCGAGTTCTCAATGCGTTCATTGTTCATCGGATTTTTATTACCTGTGTTATAGAGGGTGCGAAGGTATTTTTCCAGGTGGTCAAGGGCAGCATATCGTTCCTTGGGCAGTGATAGATCAGAAATGGAGAATTAACCCTTTGCACTCGACAGGTACCTCTCAGTCACCATTTAATTTAAAGATAGATGTTAATTAATATATCAAATTTACAGTTATCCAAAGATGCTTGGAATATCGAAGTTGTTGAGAGTACCTCCCTATTCTATAAGATCCTATATTAACACGTAGAGAAAATCACACTTCTTAAGAAAATCCGATCTAGATGTCTATCACATGTTCGTAATTTATACATTTTCTTTCCTTTTGTTGTTTTTTGAGAATTATTCGTAGAATTATTCGTAGAATTATTCGTAGAACACACTTAGGTATTATGTACGTTGCAGGCAAAGTTAGAAGAGCGGCTTTAACCTAACTCTACCCGTAACATATACAAAAACAAGAGTTCTTGTTATGTCTTTTATAAAACCGTATTTTACTTATGCAAATGTAAATTTTCCTAAGAACTGAGCTTTCCTTATTTTTTCTTTATTATTATTTTTTAAATATATATCGGATGTCTCAAAATTCACGCAAGAAGTAATTTTGATAGAAAACACGGGTTTTTGAGAAATCACAATGGAAATGCGTTTTTTGAAACGTGTAGTACTCCATTTTTAATAACCCTGAACTGTCAGCTGCCACGCTGTCTTTTTCTTTTGGGTGGCAACACTTTACCGCAAGAATGGCGCCAAATTCAAATCTTACGTGAATTTTGGAACGCTCTGTATATAGGAAATCACGGAATTATCTTTTGTCTATTTATACGATATATATACGCTCTATATATGCTAATAAATAATTTTCATATCGAATTTTAAACAACACGTGTTTCGCGTAAATTGTTCAATTTTTTCCTATGTTGGAAAATTTCAGAACTGTTAATTCCCTACATATATATTCCGAAACTGTGTTGACTCCGTTCCGAACATACGTGGTGAAGGTGTTAATCGGTATTTAGAGGTAGGCTTAACCCTTACATTACGATAGAATTGGCTATCAGTGCACCACCACTGAACGACTCCATAAGCGTATATTCAGAGCGTGGTCAGTGTCTGCCGTTCTGAGGTCTGCTATCTTACACCTCATACAGTTGCTTTTATAATGCTCTTTCCTGGAGAGGAACAGTGGCTTTTATAATGCTCTTTTCTAGAGAGTCGCTGTTGCTTTTATAACGTTCTTTCTTAGAAAGAAACAGTGGCTTTTATAATACTCTTCTTCTTAGAGTGAAACACTCATTTTCATAATACCTTTTCATGGAGAGAAAGAGTTTTTACTCGAAACGAGGTATTTTTTATTCATTAGTTCACGTTACTTTTGTACATTAAAACAAGCATTTTATACAATATTAATAATAATAATATATAATAATAATAATATAATTATCATTACAATTCGTATTAATATTAATATTGTCACTTCTGTAACGCGGATACTACTAATAATATCCTAACAGTAAGGACTGGCCGAATATGCTATTTCTAAGAACTCCCTAAACTCTGTCTAACAACTAAGGACTCTCTAACGACTGACTCTAAGCAACTGTCCTAAAGGAACTGTCTTGCCCGCGCTCTTGTACCCTTATTTAAACCATTCATTCTGTCTTCATCTATACCCACGTTCTCTTTCTTAATCGGTCGGTCACGTATCCTAAATACTCAGGCGCATTCATAGACTTTCACTCGTTTATCGGCTCTGTCATAAACATCCCTTACATTCGATCCTCTTGCACGCGGTCACTTTCTTTCCAAGCCCAAACATACTTAACATTCTTTCAGGGCTGTCCTTATATTTCATTCCCACATACATTCTTACACTTCTGTCTTATTTATTATTCATTTATTGCTACATCGACTACTTGAGAAAATTATTATTGACTGGAGAATAGGGTATAACGCACAATTAATTCTACAGTTTAATATATTTTATACAGTGCTTTATAATAATTTAATTATATAAATTTTGTCGTAAGGTAGGTTCTCTATTATATTATATTTCTGTATTATTGACTGGAGAATAGAATATAACGCACAATTGATTCTACAGTTTAGTACATTTAATACAGTGTTGTATAATAACTTAATTATATAAACTTTCTCGTAAAGTAGGTTCTGTATTATATTATTCTGTTTCCTTCAATGCCTGAATCCATTCCATTGTCCAGTAGACTTTACACAGTTCCCAAATTCAGGATTCTTTCTTGGTAACATTATTACCCCTCTACATCTCGTAGGTACAATATTCCGATTCGTTCGATCAATGAACGAAAGTCCGCAGTGCAGCTTTGAAGTTACAAATTTTACTTCGTAACTAGAAAATTGAAAACATTCGTGAACCTTTTTGCATCGCATTTTTACTTGCTTTTCCATCTTTATTGAAGATATCTTTATTGAAGACCAAATAATAAATTACAAATTGATAACACCATCGATAGTGGTACTAGCAAAGCTCAAAGAATTAAACACTGTATTCACAATTGTATATTGTTACTAGATCATTCTTGATTGACGATGATTAATGACGGACGGTTCTTTGAGGAGATTGCGTATAGCTTCGAATATTAAGTGGACTGTCTGAGTTATGTGAATCCTTATAGGGCTATGTATTTTGCTGTTAAATAATATGAAAAATGGAGTTTTCGAATTTGAAGTATAAGGGTAGGGTTACAAACAATTTTTCGAAAAAACGAACTGAATTATTTTCCCATACTCCAGGTACTTGACATATATGATGGCTGAGCATCAATATGCCATCATGTATTACCTATGGTACGATAATATAGTATTTCCTAATGAGAGTAATAATACATAGAATAGCTAATTGAGTATTTCAAGGATTAACAGTAACTAACATGCAAATCAGTGTTAAATCGTTATGGCGATAAAATAAAGGAAGCAGGACCTTTCTGGTATTTATTATATAGAACGCAAACATGCAAATTCCCACCACAGCCATCAATCCTCGCGAAGCATTATATTTACCAGCTCTCGACCAATTCTCCGCGTTTGCGTTATATAAACTTTGTTTCGAACAATTAATCCGTATAATGTTTCCGGCCGACACCGATCTCCGCTTTAAACGGGAAACTCGAATTCGTTTGGTATCGGTGACAAAGCTACAAGTAGGTTAGACGATCGAACAGTTTGTAGCTTTGTCCCGGGGTACGTATAAAGGGAGATAAAGTTACGAAACGCCGGTGATCGCGCTGGTCGGAGGATTTTTAATTAAATCGTGCAAACACGGGAAAATTATCGAGCAAACACGACGAAAATAAGCATAAAGTTCGCTACGAGGGAGAAGGGAAACCTGGTGACGGAAACGGGAACGACTCCGCCCTCTTTCTCCCTCTGGCGGCGTGAATGAAAGTCACGTTTCCCATTTTATACCAATTGTAAGCTCGCGGTACACGTTTGCAATATACATGTTTGTTTTCTGTTACACGGGAAAGAACCGAGCTCGCTTTGGAAATTTCTTTCCGTATTACGTGCAAATCGGACAGAGATATTACCGCCAGACCCGCTTCCGATCTCTGCTTCTATAACATTTCGCAACGCGAAATTAGGTTATAAAGAAAGATGGCCGCATTAATCGCCTTCCACTTAATCGAAATTTTTCGAGGAAATTATAATTTCGATTTTTATATACGATTTTTATATACCATGTTTCTTTTACACGGCGACGTATTTAAATAATTTCAATTACTTCCCATATGCTGTTACACGTCACTTGTTTGTCTTTCGCTCGAGTTTTTTAATTAAAAATTTTAGACCCATCCAGGGGAATCCCGTGAGATATCAAAAACACTCGTATGAGTTATTCGAGCGTTATATTCCTCGAACGTTCGTGTATAATTCGCCTTTCCGAAATTTTACACTTCCATTCATCGCGACAGGTGTTTCTTTCCAGTACGATATTTGAATTTACATTACTGTTCGGAATATTTCCTAGGATTTGTAATTTAGTCCATGCAAATGGTTTTATATTTTTCTCTGTTTATACTTTTGATAGGTATTGCACTCGATTTTTGCGATGATCTGAGCAAGGGTTGTCATAGAGTGCTATAGAATGTTCTTTTTCTTGATGTCTTAATTGCAATATCAAACAGATTTAAATAGCTGTCTATTTTACAGTAAAATGGGAGCCAGGTTCTTTTTTTCCTCGGTTGTATAGGTAAAGTATAATCGCTTTGAGATTGAAATTATTACTTTGATTTTGGTAACTTCTTTGAGGGGAATGCTTTCTTGTATTTGCATTCTGTAAAAATCGCGTGAAGTAGCGATGAAAGCGAATGAAATGAACAACTGAATATTTAAAAATTTTAATTTAGAAATTTGTTGAATCGAAATTTTGATGTGGGATGTATGAGAGTCCTAGCCTAAGCTGAGAAATATATCACTGCAATATATATATCACGAGTGTTATTGTGCATTAGTACATTACACTCGTGGTCACTATGCTTGCTATGAATATAATTAAATACAACTAGTCATCCTGTCGTTTCGGACCATTCGTCCTACGACACGATGGGTAACCAGAGGAATGAACATGCGAAATGAACATGCGACTTACCAATCGTTGACCTCTTCTCCATGTCAAAGTAGCTCTGGATTCACTGTCACCTTCCTCTTGGCATCGGCGTCGCGGTGCCCTTCCCTTGCCTCGTCGTCAATCTAGACACGTTATCGGTTGTAATTTCTTCTTTTCTTCAAGCACAACACATTTTCAAATACACTCGCGATTTCGCGGTCGCGAACGAATTTACTTCGGTCGGAATCGAGAAAAAAAGTCGCGTATAAAATCGTACGAACGCAAACGATTTAATAGAAGTAATAATTTAATTGTTATAAAAATGTTTAATTTCCACTGACACTGATGAAATTAAAAAAATAAAATGTAAAATATTTATTCGAGTATTAAATAGATAAGTAGAAATAAAAAATGAATGAAATTATTAAACGAATAAATAGAAATTAAAAATAAATTAATAAATGTAATAAATGATTAAAAATAAAAAATAAATTAATAAATTGAACAAATTACTAAAAGTTAAAAGTAATTAAATTAATTACATAAATTGTTAAAAGTGGAAATAAATGAAATTAATTTTTAAAAGAAAAAAAAATTAAATAAATTTCTAAAAGGAAGTAAAGAATAAATTAAATAAATTATTAAAATTTGAAAATAAATAAATAAATTAAATAAGTTATTATGTAATTAATGTATA